>NC_061106.1:8251185-8258685 GCF_015104395.2 Macrobrachium nipponense | reverse complement strand
GTCTTTTTCCTAACACTGGTGAATTATTCATATGAACGACGAGCCCCATCCTAACCGGAAGTAGCATGAAGAACGAGATAGAAGGATAAGATATATAATGACGCCAGCGAAAAGGGATCCCTAGTACAAATTAGGACACCAATTTCAAGGTCATTAAGTTTATGACTACGGGGTATGACAAATGGGGAAAATTCGACACCGGTTTTCTCTTCTTTTTGTTGGTCTCTAAACTTGCTTGTGTAGTAGCAAGCCCTTGCCTTCTAGTTCTTCGCACTTCATTCATTTTTTTATTAGGTTCCCTTGTACTTCCTCATTTGTTAGCATTTCATTTACACTGCGCTCGCTATTAGTTTTTTTTTTTTTTAAACAAAACGTAACACAAAAAGTCTTGATAACGTTGTTAAGTATGAGATTTTGTGGGAAGCAGGATTTAGTTTTGTCACTGTTATCTTGATGTGGTCAAGTTGTCTAAGAAAGGGACGCAATAACAATGTAAAGGAAAGAGAATGATGTTAACGAAAGAGCTGAAATCCTGAAAGTATGGACGATGCCTGACGCATAGTAAGCAGTAGTTTGGTATGATAGATTAGAAGCTTTCGTAACGAAAAGCGATTTGACGTCAGTGAAGAGTGTAGAAAAAGGTGGGTATGTTTCCGCAGCTGAGAAAGCTTAAAAGATTTAGATGTAATATTAGGATATGAATGGTTCCTCATGGAATACAATCAATGAGTTTTGTTTTGTGGTAGCAGAGAGTAGTTGCACTGACTGATGAAACTACTCAAAAGCCTTCTTAGGAGGAATAAGTAGAAAGCAAATAGTATAGGAAACATAAGCGTGTGATGATGTATTAATTAATGTAATATGGCTTCAATTAATGCTATCGAGAAGATATTGTAATTAATGATGAAATGAAAAAGAGTTGGATATTAAAATTGGAGAGGCAGTGAAGCACTGGAAAAAAACGAAAAGTGACCATGATGACAAAAATGAAATGTTTTATTAGATGTTCTGCTAAGTCTTTTTTGTGTGAATTTGAAGTATGGGTTATCGATGTGAGTAAAGCACAAAGGAGGAAAGTTTGACTGGTACATGGGCAATACGATGCACAAAAATATAAAATTTACTTAGGTGGTTCGTTCGTGGAAATCGATCTATAGACGACAACTGAAGCGAATCGTAAAAAGTTCAAAAATTCGGGAAGAGGAGTGGAAGATCCAGAAATATCTTAATAATGCTGCAAGGGTATTAGATAGAAGGTCCTTAACAGCCAGGTGTGAAAGAGCTTGCAAGACTGAGATGAATAACACTTTCACTCCTGGTTTTTAAGGACCTTCCATCTATCTGATACTCTTTCAGCATTACCAAAAACTTTCTGGATCTGCTACTCCTCTTCCTGCTGAGGAGACCTCTTTGTGGACCAGAAGAGAGTGTGACACTAAGTATCTTTATTGATTTTAATCTTGGGTTCATCCTTAATTCAATTAGCCAAATTTTGCATTCTATATACGTATATAGTTACTCAGTCTTAATGGGGTAAATTTATAACATAAAAGGAATAAAATGACAGAGGATTAAGAAAAAGAAAGTACAGGACTATGTAAAACATACAGAAGTCATAACTTCATTTGCGGCATATCATTTACTGATAGGAGGAGTCATATCTATAACTGAAACTTTTATGATCATTGGCCTCGAATAAATACTAACTCTCAGGCGAAGCGACGTTGTACGCACATACAGTAGTATGTGAGCCAGACACTCATCTTGTCGCCGAGATCATTTGGTGACAGAACCTCTTTCCAGAAGGAAGAGGGCCATAAAGATTTCCAGCTACAAACCGTATATATATATATTCTGAAGATGTAATAACTGTTTCAATCAACACGAATAAAAAAATCCCCGAGGGTATTGATATCACTGGAATACAGAGAGTACCATTTTCTAAATAAGCCTGTCCTCATTGTCGAAGTGAAGTTCAGACATTTAGAGAGAATGTATCCATACATAAATTCTAAGTCTGTATCGGAGAAAATGATTACATTCACAAGAATAAGTATGTATTTACAATTAGCTTTATATATATAATATATATATATATATATATATATATATATATATATATATATATATGTGTGTGTGTGTGTGTGTGTGTGTGTGTGTGTGTGTGTGTGTGTGTTTATTTAAAAAGCAAGCCGAAGGACAACACACGAACGCGTAAAACCATACAAAACTTTTACTCTCTATATGAACTGTGTTTGTGAATAACTCAATTTAGTTTCCCTTTGATTAAATAGATAGATAGATAGATAGATAGATAGATAGATAGATAGATAGATAGATAAAAAGATACAGATGTTTATTTTTCTGCTTATAAACGATACAAAAGAAGCCAATAGAGGCCAGGCTTACTATGGCGTACATAATACAATATTGCAATACACTTAATAAACGTGCTAGTGTAGTAACGATATATATAACATCTGTACATAAGAAGGTATACTTTATTTACAAATTCAATATAATTCTCTACGGGCGAGATCTACTCATCCCTTGGATGAGAATACAAAGCATAATTAGTCCAATGGCCTTTGCCAAAAACTGAATAAAATCCTTGATGTCTTAGACTACTCAAGTCATTCATAATGAAGCACTTTCCTTAATAATACGATTAAAATCATCCGGTTGTTTCTAGGAATTAATCGACACGGAAGTGTTTCTTGTATTTATAAAATCACAATTTTACATCAACCTTCAGTGAATAGTTAGTTATTGGATTACTTGTAACTTGCATAAAGGCCATATTTAGAGGGGCAACTCTTTTCTTATAATAAGCCACAGAGCTGCAATGAAAACATGGGCAACAAAACGCTTCGTCAATTCGATATAGCTAGACAATCCGCCAACGCTCTTCTGATGAGCAACGGTTTTTTATTTCTTCATTTTGAGAGGATAGAAGAGTATCCAAAGAGTATCGAGGGTATATTATTTCTTTTTTTTTTATCTTAAACCGGATCTGTCATTACCGTCATTAAATCAGTACTTAGTTAGTTTTGTTTCTGTAAGGACGTGGATAGATGCAGTGCAATCTGTAGGATAGGGCCTTTTATTTATTTATTTATTTATTTATTATTTAAATATAATATGTGAAAGCGGGTGTAACAATTGTTTATTTTCTTATATTTTCTTAATTAATTTTACTGTAATCAATTTTGTCCTGCCTTAGTTCTAGTTATTTGCAAAGTCCTAATTCGAGAACACACTTATTGCAACTACGATCTTGGCGCACTCTGGAAAGCAAAAGCACGACTGTGCGGTTGAGAGTGTTCATAAAAGGCAGCAACAAACGTGAGAACATACTAATTCCTCTTTCAAGTCATAGAGGTCTGGAATGTCCGTGGAACTTCCCTCATTCATCATCACAGGCCTATTCGTGTTGTCCAAGAGTTCTGAAGGATGGTTCTTATGATAGGATAAAAGCAGACTGGAAGCGGATATGCGGGTAATAAAGAAAGTAACAAATTACAGTGATAAAAAAAGAATCGGAGGAATGAAATTTCAAACCCTATATTTAGTCTGAGATATATTACATTAAATCGTAACTCGTCCTTTCCATGTTTTTATAATTCGACGTACAAGTAAAGACATCAATTTCTGGTCATAAATAGTGAACCAACCAGATATATGTCATTATGTCATTATCTACAAAGCAAAATGTTTTGGTATAACCTTTTTGGTATTAATTCAAATAAGGTCAATGATGAGCTTTCAAGAGTTATATTTTTATTTTCACCTGATTGTATTAGCTGCGTATTGTACTCAAACCTGGCGAAAAATTTATTATTGTCATTATTACGTCGTAAATGCGACTCAAGAAGACGATAAAATCTGAATTTATTCGAACCGAATGACCTATTTCCTCCTTTCAACTTAAAGTCAAACCTTTTAGGTGTTCGAAGTTATTCATTTACCGAACGATGACCAAGAATGCCGTAAAGGAAATTCTAAATGAATTCATGAAAGCGTATTCAGGAAAATCGTATCCGAGTTTTCTCTGTTCCTTGAAATATGGATAATTGTGTCGTCTCCATGCTGAGACGCTCATAAAGATAGGGAATGGCAGAACAAACTTCCAACTGCCAGAGATTTTATGTCTTCTTTGTTATGTCTGAACCACTCAATTATTACCTTTCATATCGGAGTCATGCCAACCATTTCCTCTCATCTTTTTTCCCTTTTGATTTTTATGATTCTGCAGATTGCTCAGATGAGCATATTATGTCTTCCGCGTCAACGTACCCCTCTTTTTAATTTTACCAGTTCGTTTCCCCCTTTCTTTTCATGTCATGTATTATTCATGTAGTAGTCCCTTTCTTGTCCGTTGGCGTTTTCACCTTTTCCTTTTTCTTCTTTATAGTGAATCAGTTCATTAGGAAAATTTTTTTTTCTTCCATCCTTCACAATACATTATACTTTGTTTCCCGAGACTCAAATAAAAAGAAAAAGTTTTATCTCATAGCTAATATTTTTGTCTTCTATTGGACTGTTTTCTAATTTCTGATTTCCGTCTTATTTTCATAGCTCGTATGTGTTTATAGGCTCATTATGAAGAGACAAACTGGAGTTATCAGATTGTTACTCTGTTCTCATAACAAAACAGAAACCATTAATTCATAACATGACAATTTCAATATTTTATTCGGTATGAAAGTGTTTAAGTAGTAAGTTTTAGATTCTAAGTAGAAATCGTTATCATGAATATTCATGGTGGTTTTATACTGTGAATATTCATGGTGGTTTTATACTGTGTATACGATTGGTTGACACCGGATAACATAATTCCTTTATAAAAATATAATTGTTTAAGACTAAACAATTTATATTTTAGTCAATGTCTTGCTTAAAAAGGCATTTAGAAATGAAGAATGAATCAAACTAATGTCTTAGATAACAATGAAAACAAATAAGGTACAACTATGGAATGAGACTCGTTTGAATCTGCACAATAAAAAAGATAAAAAACATTACCACCTAGTTGGAACTTGTGAAATTCCACAATTAAAGTATACTATAAGGAAGAACTTTCAATAATCTAATTACAACTGGAACAAAACTGGGAAGATCTGAAAGAAAAGGATGAGTGTCATAAAAATATTCATATAGTATGTACAGTGAGCTAAATGAACGATAGAATAATACCAGAATCCGATCTGCGAGATCAAATTCAGAGGATACTTTTATTGAACTATCTGATCCAGCTGATGGAAGGCAGTTCTAAACCTGGCGAAGGAAAAGAATAAAAAAACATTTTTCTAAAGACGGACAGACTCCCAAATAATGTAAAAGATTTCTCTGAATGTATCACTTTTTTCGTGCAACTAAATAAGCAATAGACCTGAATATTATTCCGTAAATTTGCAATTCACTTGATGAAAATCAATGCTATAAACCACCAGGTCTCATAAGGGTTCTTTTCTTCAATCCCAGTTACTAAAGCTTTGTGCTGACACACATCTTACGTTTGGGTGTTTCATCTATTTCTCTCATTCTTAAGCAGATCAAATCTAAAATAATCGGTCCGATGAGAAACTCTTTTCTAATCGCTTTTCACGACGTCCCTTCTATGAGAAATGACAATTTTTTTTCTTTACTTTTTACCTGTTCACCAATACCACCACAAAGTTTTTCCCGCTCCCAGTTTGCGTAATTCTATGGAACATCCCGTCAAGAGTCTATCTTTTTCTCTCGGACGAGGCATCGCTCATTTCTTTACGCTTACTTTAGCGCCTTACTTTTCCACCTTGCCTGGGATGTACAAGGATACTAGATGTTCGTTCCATTGGCGTCTGGAAAAACGTTGCCATTGATACACATGCTTTATATTACGAACAATTCCAAATTGCACATCACTTATCAATTTATGAGGCACGAAGAGAGAGTATTTTTTGCTTTTGGTATTCTTCGCTCTCTCTTTCTAGTTACACAAGCACACACACACAAATATATATGTATATATATATATATATATATATATATATATATATATATATATATATATATATATATATATAATGTAGATATATATATAATATGTATGTGTACAATATGTGAATTTGATCTCATACACCGTGACATTGATACACAATAACATTACACTACAAATGTCGTTTGATACGCAGTTCGCTCTATCTCGGGAAAAAATATCACCAAAGGCGAATTATAATTGATAAACGATTCGGTACAAGAGTTTTTCTCCAGGCACGAATCATATTTGGAACTTTAATTCCTTTGGTTGATATTCTCAAGGCAGAGCGCATAGATATTAACGACGTTTTAGTTTTAGTTTAATGTGTGTATGATATAAATGAATAAATAGTCAAATGAATAAATGGATAAATAAATAAATAATTAATAATAAATATGTTTATATATATTAAATATAGTATATATATACACACACACACACACGTACATATATATAGATACTATATATATATATATATATATATATATATATATATATATATATATATATATATATATATATATATATATATATATATATATATATATATATATATATATATATATATATATGTATATATATATATATATATATATATATATATATATATATATATATATATATATATATATATATATATATGATATAGAAATATATATATATATATATATATATATATATATATATATATATATATATATATATATATATATATGTGTGTGTGTGTGTGTTTGTGTGTGTGTGTGTGTGTGGCGCTCGTATGTTTCCTATGGTTAATTCGTCTTGAATACTGGTTTTGAAACAACATTTCTAATTTCTGTCTGTCCTTTTCTCGAAGCAAAAAACTCTTAAGGATAAGGCGAGAAATATTAGATGCTATTCCATTTAGTATGTTATTTCCTACAGCTATTGCATACATGTAACTCATGGTCGTCATTATGGATGCACTAATTCGGCAATGAAACCAAGTAAGAAAATCAGTCCGGCGGCGAAAGAAACGAATTCATGATTCACCCAATTTCATCGTGAAAATTAACAACGCTGTGTTGACTGGTCCTGACGGATCTGAGTGATTTTCCACGAAACTTCACAAGATGCGCTCAACCGTCTGTTGGGAGAGTTGAAATGGCTTGCAAAGAGGTTTTCTTCCTAGATGGAAGGAAATAATCTTGAGTGGCCTGGCTATGCATTCTAATCACTTGACCAAAGTGTTTCAACTGATCCAGTTTCATCGTTTCACCTCCAACCCAAAATTATCGTCGCTTCCAAATATCTCCACATTTCTCAAGATTGTAATTCTCATGCAACAAGTAATATTGCACGCAATTCCTCTCTTCAAATTCAACATTTCTTTATGCATATTCAATATTTACACTTCCCTCCTATTAAAGACAGTTGGCTCACAAACCTTTCATACATTCCAGCCATTGCTTCCATGGGTACACGAAGCTTCTTTCCAATCTTTGCACACACAGCAC
>NC_061106.1:8223685-8246185 GCF_015104395.2 Macrobrachium nipponense | reverse complement strand
CTTCTCTTTGATACGATAACGGATTTGGTGCAAAGCAGTTCAAGCAGGCGAGAGAGAGAGAGAGAGAGAGAGAGAGAGAGAGAGAGAGTTCAGTTTTTACTGTTTCTAGAGGAAACGCCTGTAGAAGAACGTCGCCAAAAACTTGTCGCATGCGATCGCCGAAGGACCGTAAACGGGACGGGCAACAAAATTTGTAGTCCGGGTTTGAGCTCACAAAGTACTCTGATGACGTCGCAGATCATAATTTTTTTTTATCAGAGTTGATTTTCTTATGTTAGTCATTCATATGAACCTCAAAGTTAATGTTATTTTCCATTATTGATATACTCTCCATTAAGAGCTATTCATGAAAAGCATCCAGTAGTCAGTATAAGGAAAATTAAGTAAAACTAAATTATAACTTAAAATACAAAAGAATTAAGAAACAAAAAATAATGTTGCATAAATTAAGCGATTACACAAAACCACATAAGGAAACTACAAAACCGTTTTTCTGCTATATTAAACGATTTCTACAAAGAGATGTTCCCACGAAACTAGGGAGCGCAAGTTTCATAGCTCACAGTACGGCCATAAAAAGAGTAAATAGAAGACTGTCAAACGTCTATTCTCTTTTATGCAAAAATGCTGTTAAACTTCTGATTATATAAGTCTTAATAGCTTTACTAAACGGGCGAGAATTATGAACAATATTCAAGTTTATGATTATAGTTACTTTAAACAGAGAATGATAGTGTGGTTAGTGAAATAAAACGTCTCGTTCTTGCACTTTGCTTCGTTCTCCTGCGGCCAGACGCTTTCTAGATAGAATGGAACCCCGAACCTCGGATACGTGTCAAGGCCTTACGATACTTGAGAATGGTGCACCGAGTTTGCATGGCTGTTGAAAACAAAGACAAGGCTAACAATTGGCTACCTGGCACTATGTAACAGTAGTCCTATTTAGCTAGTTAAGTGATTCCGATTTGTGAATAATTTGATGGCGATGGACCCCAGAAAAGGTATGAAATGGCTAATTTGGTGATTGGGCTAAACAAACTCTATTATTACAGACACTCAGTTTTTAATGTCGGAGAACATTGACATGAATGATGCAAAATGGCTTACTCGGGGTGGGTCCAGTAGTCTGTTGAAACACTTGCTTAACTTATTAAACTTAAGCAAATAAGTGTCCTCCCAAAATTTGAATCGGATGTATGCCGTCAGTAGATTCTTAAAATAATTCGAAAGTAAAAGCAGGGTATCCTTTACGGTTTTGTTTTGTGAAACCCATACTGTAGAATACAACATAGACATATATAATGGCGTTTCCTTTCAAGGTTTTCGCTCTGGAAATGGCAGCGAAAAACGAAAAATCTATTTCTGAAATTAACACCAAGTACCGCTCCTAGCGCAGGCTAGACTTAACAGTTGGTTGCACTTGGCTGATGTAATAAGAATAGAGTTGCATGATGAAAGTATCGTCTACGTATCGACTATAGGACAAAGATTTTAAAGATTATGGGCCTTGATCCATGAAAAACATGGTCAAATAACTTTTGAAATGTATTGATGATATAATCTATATATGAATATATTTAAAATTAACCGATCTTCTTAAAAATGATATATATATATATATATATATATATATATATATATATATATATATATATATAGATATATATATATATATACATATATATATAATATATATATATACTATATATATATATATATATATAATATATTATATATATATAGACATCCGAAGGTAAGTGTAACAATGGAGTACTGTTCTATAAATGACAGATAGGGTTTTATGAAGGAAAATATGCACAGGAATCCAACACAGCTGAAGAATTTGTCGATCTACCTAAAACAGGGGAACAATTTAACTTAAGAGGTTTACAAAGAATTAAACCCAACTGCTGGGAAGCAGGAACAAGACAATTAAAAGATTATAAAGGGAGTTGACTGACCACAAAAAAATGCTATGAAAGTATAATTCAATAAATCTCATTTTGGTAAACAATAATTTTTGCAAAGTGAACATTTTCACAAAAATATATATCCGTATGTTTAAAATAATTTTTTGTGAACATTTTTACTTTGCAAAAATTTTTGTAGTTTACCAAGGTAAGATTTATTGAATAGTACTTTTGAGGGATTTTTTTGGTTGTGAGTCACCTTCCTGTCTAATCTTTTAATTGTCTTGTCCCTGCTTCCGAGCAGTGGGGCTTAATTCTTTGTAAACCTCTTAAATTGTACCCCTGTTTTGGGTAGATCGACTAATTCTTCAGCTGTGTTGGATTCCATGTACATATTTTCCTTCATAAAACTTATCTGTCATTTATAGGAGCTTTCTTTGTAAACTTATTTTCATATTTATATTAGTCTAGTTAGTAAAGGACGAGCAGTCGAAAGGCTTGCAGCGGTACGCCATCGTTTCACCTGCCTTCGTGGATTTTGTCGATATTTATATATTCGTCACGTTTCGTATTTTCATGATTCAGTTACACACACACACACACACACTAACACATATTGTGTACGTATGTACAAATACTTTTATAGGTGTCTCCACCTATAAAAGTGGATCATGCTTCGCTTTGCTCATACATTTTATGTTTAGTTTCTGAACAAAATTTTAAATTCCAAATAATCCAATATTAAGTTTTGAAAATGATTTAGTATAGTATCTCATTACAGTTTTTGTTAGTAATATTGAGTTGTTGTGCTAGTTATTCTTTAATTGTTCTCTACATTACTGTTATACACTTCAAGGGTGCCGGCAGCTGTCAGGCCATTTTTACCACACAATTCGGACGGATAGTTTTCAAAGCATAAAATCCATAACGCACACACAAACGTATGTAACATTCTCTCTCTCTCTCTCTCTCTCTCTCTCTCTCTCTCTCTCTCTGCGTGTGTGCCCCTAGCAAAGGCAAAATTCGCGGTGAGATTTCTCGCTCTAGTAAGAAATGAAAATGAATACATATTTTCCCACACAATATGATTAGTCGCAGTCTGACCATCATCATATTACTCGGTTCGTAGTCTCAGTTTTACGACGTATGCGAGTTACAATTATTACATAATTACGCAGTTGCTGTCTTCACATTATATGTCATTCAAAATATCGTCATCGGAATTATCTTGATTAAGACTGTAACAGTTAGACATGGAGTCAATCTCCTTACACTATGTGTGTTATAGACACACCACACACAATAAATATAGATTAAACAAGGCGTTTCATGCAGTTGAATCCTAACGATTTTAGCAACAGTCAAGACAAGATCAACACCGTAGTGCAGAGGGAAAAGTAGAGTATCCTTTTGGGAACCCGGACATCGAAGAAGCGTGACTTCACGCTGGAATGTTTGATGTCACTCATCATCACCTCACCCCCCCCTCCCTCCCACCCTCCCTCCCTCCCCCCTCCCTCCCTCCCTTTCTCAGTGATATCCCCTTACATCCCGAGGGTCATTTATTTCTCCCCTGACCCCCTGTGACATGCGTTCCAAGTCCATTTATATAAAGACTTTAATCCTCTTAAATCAATTATGCTGTGTAAACAACATGAATGCTGTAGGGGTGCTAAATAGCTTTCCGCTTCCAGAGAGACGCTCTCATACCCGTGGTCAAATACTGTGTGTGTGTGTGTGTGTGTGTGTGTGTGCAAAGGCAGCTCTCATGACCTCGGGCTCTTTCATGACAACATTTCCCGAAAGTTCTTGTTCGCCCTTTTCATGGAGCGATGGTGCTGTCTTTCAGTCGAATCATTTCTATTTGTCTAAAACATGATCTCATCAAATTCCTCAGAGAGAGAGAGAGAGAGAGAGAGAGAGAGAGAGAAGGAAAGAATAAAATAATGAGAAAATATATATTTCATTAACTTTTCTTAAACCTTATCCGAATGATTTGAGCTGCATTTTATAAGAGGTTATAAGGTAACTAAAAAGCTGATTTGACGTTCTAATTTATGCAGTAGTTGCCTCTTCCTAAACATATTAGCAACGTTTCCTGTTAATGAGGGCATAGCTTACACGTAAAATATAGTTGCAGTGTTGGTGTGTTCCTTTCGCTTTGTCCTACGATCAATCCATATTTGGCTGGGAAGGGAGTTCTCTGTCGCGAGAGGAAATTCATTCCATAAAAGCTTTCAGTTACGCTCGTATGAAACAAGTCTTCTACGAGTCTGCCGATTCCTTATGTGTTTCAAGAACTTAACTTGAAGGCTATGGCCAATTCCTACCTGAGAAATGATCTTGACGCTGAAATGAGGATTTCAGACTTTATGCGTGAGTTGAAGAATGGCTTCACAAAATATCTGAAATCCTGACAAAGGAAAGGGTGTTTTCATACGCATAACTTTATGCGATATCAATTCATGAGCATCATCATCCTCATTCAATGTAAAAACTAAATAATTTCTTTAGCATAAACTTACATCAAGTTATTAGCTGACTGCAAAATTAATTTACATATTCTTCTTACCAGTCATTCTTAATACGCCACAGGTCTTTTCTTGACTTAAGGCAGACGAGACCCCTCGCTATTGCAGGCAAGTATTCTGGTGCTGACTGAGGTCTTTTTTTTTTTTTTTTTTTTTTTTTTTTTTTTTTTTTTTTTTTTTTTGTTTTTGGCGTCAAAAGACGAACATTTAACTTTTACATTAGTTGGTCATACTTAGACTACTTCCCCAGTTGAATGATGATCACGCACCTCCATAAATGAGTCAATTTAAACCAAATCAGCATGAAAGTCTCTGTTACAGAATTAATTAAGCATAAATTCCTGAATCCCTGTCTACTCTCTGGCTACAGTTGCCATGACAATCTTTATATAACGGAACTATCACTGTATCGGTAAGTTTATGAAATTCATACTTTACCTGTTGTCAGAATTTCCGACCAGTTTTACTTTCTAAGAACACATAATAAGATGGGGTAGACACAACAGTAACAGTTTACATTTCATAACTGTCTTCAACCAAGTTTACTAAAAGGAAGTCTACACCGGGTCTAGAGCAAAATTCATTTCTAACACAATTTTCAGATTTATCTTACCCATTGAATCACTGTGCGTACTGCACTTTCTAGCTTACTTCTCCTGAAAATATCTATTTTCAGCAACCTTTATCCATTACTAAAATCTACTAGTTATCTTCAAAATACTGATGGATTTATGTATTTTTTTAGAAAAAAAAAAAATCAACCAGACCGCCAACAGTACGTTACCCATAGCCTGAGAATTGCTTCCTGCAGTCATATTCACATTTACCAGTTAGGGGCTTCACAAAAACACAACATTCGTCAAGTGCCTCAAGAAGAAATAAAGTCAAGAGGGGTAGGTAGCTAGACCCTGTCTCTCCTGATGTCATCCATTTGGTTTTCCGGGTAATAATTAGAATAACTTCGTAGCAGTAGCGGGCAAAACAAACTTCCACGTCAAGAGTGCCGGTATAAACACAACACCAACTAATGTCAGTTCATTTCATCGCCTTATTTTACATTTCTTTGTAAAATAAGAAAAAGACGGTAATAACCTGAAGATAAGATGTGAACTGTCAATTTACTTTTATGCCTGTTTTATTTTTCCTTTAGTTTCTCTGACTTGTTTCATTTTGTTTTATCTTGTTTTTGTGTAGCTCCGGCGGCCTTAACGAGTGGAGCCATCTGTCAGGTATTGGCACCAGCGCAGCCCCGATGTGCCGGAAACGAAACATTTGAAGAAGAGAAAGGCGAACGGGATGCAAATAGATTTGCGTCGCGAGGAAAAGAAGAAAAAATTAGTAAACGGGGAATATTGACGGCGGAGATGTCGTGCGATGAACAACTGATAAGCAGGAAATTTGTGGATGTGTAAACAGACTTAAAATGGTTTGTTGTTTGTGCAAACAAAGAGAAGATCATGAAGAGCTAAGCAAACAAAAGCGAGTATCAAATTGACCTTACCAGTGTCTCAGGAGTGATATAAAATGGCCAGAGGGGACATTTTCAAGCAGCAGTGGTATAGAAATCTTAGAGAAAATTGTGATAAAAATGGATGAAAATATATGCAACGGCAGTACAAAGATAGATGAGACGAAAATCAATTTTGGGTCTTTAGAGATTATCAGAGCTGATGCCTTTATATTTTATATAGAACGGCTCCAACCAATCATTTGCGAAATAGGACGTCATTTATAAAGATCAACATTTCATACTTTTTGGTGGCAATTCAAACGATGAAATAAACACTCATATTTTTCATTTCTTGCTTAATTAGAAGCGTTTTGTTACGGCGCTTTTTCCCGTTTTGCGTATTTAGGCCGATTTCGGAATAGTGACATAAAGCAAGCAGCTTAAGAGAGTGATTAGCCTCTCTGGGAGAGAGAAAATTCTTTTTCGTCTTCCTTGGCTGTTTCATACTCTTATTCAGCTCTCTTGCTGCAGGTCTACGCCTAATTCTTTTCCTAGTCTTTCCCTGAATTTATTGGCCTTAATTCTGCATCTAGTAATTATACGTAGAGCCAAAGCATTCCTTATCATTGTTATGGAAATGATATAATCATCTTCTAACTTCGCTTGCCGAATCTCACTGAATAATAGCATCCTGTGGAGAATAACCACCTACTACTGAAGCTCTGTGTTTTTCCTTTTTGATGCGGGTGAATAGTTTTCTTAGGCCATTTCTTGTTTCCCAAGTATAAAGCTTTTATTTGTCATTTTATTTTACGGTGAAGCCCTAAACGCCTATTCCCGGAGCAAGTTCCCACAAAGGATAATTCATGGTAATCTGTTAATCCTCCAGAGAATGCCTGTAATCATGTCAATATTGATTTCTGACAGATATAGTGTGGGAGAGACAAGGGTTAGGAAAGCAGCCAAAAAATCAAGACAGGAGATATATATATATATATATATACTATATATATATATAGATATATATATATATATATATAATATATATATATATATGTGTGTGTGTGTGTGTGTGTGTGTGTGTGTGCGTATATATATACTATCTATATATATTATATTTATATAATATATATATATAATATATATATATATATATAGATATATATATATATATATATATATATATATTCTATATATAGATATATTTATATATATCTATATATATATATATATGATATATATAATTTATATATATGTATAGATATAAAATGTACGTACCTTTGTGTAATATTGTTAATAATATTTACCAGGTTAACAATATTTATCAGGTGAAAATTTGTGTGTATTATTCAAATCATCAAGGTAGATTGCAAATGAGAGCGAGTATAAAGTGCATTGTTTTTTCAAAGAAATGCTACCTTTCATAACACTAAGGTAATGGTTTAGAGTAGCATTGCTATGACGTACGTTGTTAGACACATCTCAATCGTTTCTCAAAACAATATAGGCTTACTACTTGACAGACTAGTACGAAATCAATTAATTTACCCCACCATCATTATGACACGAACTGATTTATTTCTAGAGGAAACTTTTTTCATCGTTCTCTTACCTTTAGAATTAGTAATGAAGGAGTTAGTGTTTATCCTTCTTAATTTTGGTCTGAATATTCAACTACAAGTTAATGGGCTCATATTGTCGTCTACCATCTTTGCTCTGGATAAATAACGTGGATTTTTTATCATATAAATCAAATTATTTATTTAATAACCCCACAAAGAATTCCATAGAAGGACGGATAAGATTCATATATACTTGGTTAGGGGACACAACCTTCACAATAATTTATTTTTGGTAACATCACACAACGAAAATCAATTACTCTCCTCTCTCTCTCTCTCTCTCTCTCTCTCTCTCTCTCTCTCTCATGTACCCAAAGAGCACGGAAATTAATGCCTTGGCATAAATTCCAGAAACTATGTAGACCCTATTGAGGAAGTGATGTACTTGCATGCCTGGAAAAGGTTAAGAAATCGTTCCAGCGATCACGCGAGCTAGCATGTTGTCTTTGACACCTGCTGTTCCCAGACACAGTAGGCCACTTATTTCTCTCTCTCTCTCTCTCTCTCTCTCTCTCTCTCTCTCTCTCTCCTGAAAGTGATTGATAGAATTTTTTAAATTGGTTTTCTATTTCTTTTATTCTAAGTAAGTAACAACTAATCTCCAGACACGTTAGACGTTTTCGTTGGGGATTTTTAGCTGGACTCAGCAGAGTAAATAATATCTTTTACAGATTAAACGAACAATCATATTTCAGAAGAAGAAATTTATTTAGTACCTTGAAGGAGAATTATGATTATCACCAAGATCTATTTACCAAAGAGATACTAATCTTAACCAATACAAAGACAGATCTATTTACCAAAAAGCTACTATTCTTAACCAACGCAAAAGCAAGATTTTAGTTAATTTAACAAGAGAAGAAAATTAAATAATTGTCCAGTCAAAGCTTTTCACATGCACGAGTTAATACACGCGGGCACCGTTCATCTTTATTCAGATTATTATGCCTGTTTTATAAGTTAAAAGGTTTACGCGGGACATACTGCCCAGTTCTCTCTCTCTCTCTCTCTCTCTCTCTCTCTCTCTCTCTCTCTCATAAATTTTTTTTTTCGGAGGAGATATTCGAATTAGCAACAATGAGTCTATTGCTAATAAACGAAGATGATATTCATAACAGGAATTTAATTTGTCTGTCATCAGTAAACAATCAAACTCATGATTATGAGTATGACAATCAACTTCATCTTGGATATGAATTTAAATTTTTCTTTCAAGTCATATCAAACTCTAAAAAAAGGTGGCTTATTTTCACCTTCGAAATGACCTAAAACCACTGAAATTAATCACCCAAGACGAAATCCGCAGCCTAGGACGAGCGATCGATCAGTGAGCGCGTCCGTCTCCCGATGTCGTAAGACCCTCGTTACCCAAACCCGAAACTCATAACACTAATGCCAACAGGGGAATATTTATTCATGAACATTCAGTTATTATCCTTTCTATCGCCAAATATCCTCGTTATCCATTTATCTTCTCTTTATCGCCCTCCTCCCTCCCTCCCTCCCTGTGGCTCAAACCCTCTCTCTCCCCGCAACCCTATTTCTTTATTTCTCATTCTCGCCCTCCGCAGGCCATTTCATATTATCCCTTTCTGTTTATCCATGTATTCTTTATCGCCCCTTTTCACTCCCCCCGAGTTTCTCCCTCCCCCCATGTCCCCCGGATCCCCCTTCTCATCACGCGCTCACGCCTCTTCCTCTTGTTCCCTTGTGGCACAGCGATTGGAGCAGACGGTAATTGATTGGGCCAACAATCTGATAGGGGGAATCACTCCTTATAATCACCGTGCGAAAGACCATATGAAAAGCGTATGTTCTCCCAGGTCTTTACTTCCCCTACCCTCCCCCATCCTCCCCTCCACCCTCCATCCCCGGTACAGCTCAAAAGAGGATCTCCCCACCCCTCGGGGCTCTGGTTCAGTCGTCTATGTGGGCATTCCCAGTTTTCTCAGGTCCTTAGCAAAGTGGTAGGATAGTTTTAGTACGTTTATCTGCATGAACGTTGACTGTTTGATAGTATTGTTATTTCTCTCTCTCTCTCTCATCTCTCTCTCTCTCTCTCTCTCTCTGATTTTAGACTTAGAACTCAGATACAGACAACCTAATGTCCTCGTGCGGCCTAGTCCCAAGGACGTATGGACCTATAAAAGTCAGGACCAGGGAAATCGGGAAGAGAATCCCTCAGGTTGGCAGCCTAGAGAATGAGAAGTCTCTGAGCAGCGCCCCATCTTGAGGGTCACTGATTTCCAAAATGTAACTAAGGGAAGAGGTGGCAGAAGACCTAAAAATGAAGCATTTAAATGAATTAATAAGAAAACGGTGGATAATATCATAAATTCGCAACATACAACGCCTCCCAATAACTGCCTATACCTGTGTAGAAAGCGACGGTGAGAAAAAGATAACCAAGAAAATATAGACAAAATGAATCGTTCCAATGTCTCATTTCTTTACAGCATCTTTTTTTGCGATTTTTTCTTAATCCTGATATATTTCAAAGAATCAAGAAGTGGATTATGTTCCTCATACTATCATTTTCACAATGATCTATTTGCTTATATAGCCCACTCCTATTTTCGGAAACAGAGTTAATATAGCGGAAAGGAAGCATGTATGTAAATATATATATATATATATATATATATATATATATATATATATATATATTATATATAAATCCCCATATGATTATTACAATTACATACTTATTTGGTATGGAGTGACCGCTAAATTCCATGTATATTTATAGACAAGCGCGCGCGCACACAGGTACACACACACACAAAGTGTGTGTATGTGCAGGTGTGTATATATATGTGCGCGCCTGTGTGTGTGTGTGATGTGTGTGGGGTAGGTGTGCTGTTGATGAACCTTCAACTGCACAGTGGTTTACGCTCATCTACCGATTCGGTAGTCCCGAATTCGGTTCGCCACTCTGCCAAAGTGGAATCAGAGGAATTTATTTCCCGTAATCAGAAATTAATATCAAGATATAATGTGGTTCGAATCCCACAATAAGCTGTAGGTCTCGTTGCTGGTAACCAATTGGTTCCTAGCCACGTAGAAATATCTAATCCTTCGGGCCAGGCCTAGGAGAGTTGTTGATCAGCTCATTTGACTGGTTAAACTAAGGTATATTTAGTACCATTGTTTGTATAATGTAACAGTTGCCGTCGAATCTCCGAAAGCAATTTTAGAATTCGGCAGACGCAGGTGTTGAGTATTCACAAGTCATCCAGACACAGCTGCTGTCATTAGTAGAGTTTAGCATAAATATAAGTCGGCAATAAATTCCGATCTCAGCCAGATATTCAAATTACACCATGACTTATTTATACACCACCTTACCCTGCCACCCTTATCCAATTCTGATTTATCACTCTGCTCTAAGTTTATTAATAATTGTCATCCATGACATTGAGCTACAGGTGTTTAAAGATATGTAGGTGCTATTGCTGGTAAATGGAGTGGTCTCCTTTGTGTGTGTGTGTATATATATATATATATATATATATATATATATATATATATATATATATATATATATATATATATATATATATATATATATATATACATATATATATATATATATATCTATATATAACTCTTATATACATATGTATATATATATATACATACATATATATATATATATATATATATATATATATATATATATATATATATATATATATATATGATTACACGTGTATTAAGACGTCTGAAACTACTAAAGTATTGTAATTGCAACTTACTGTGTTCATTCAAAACTAGCATTCTTTATTGATCGATTGAGGTGCCGTCATAATCACGCAAGGAACAGAATGCTTACAGGTGTATAAGGTATAGTATATCTATGAGTGTGTTGTAATGCCGTCACTAATTCGAGCTTTGAAATTACTATCATTCATTGAGCAAGAAGGTTCATGTACCAGGTGGTTCATGTATATAACGTGTGCCGAGGGAGGCGAAAATACAGGCCCCGGAAGAGAAGAAACGAACCACCCAGTCTCTTCAAGTCGAAGCCATTGTGACACTTGCTCTCCAGAGTATACATAGTATGCCTGCCTTGTACTAATGACGTATTCATCAGCGTATGCCAAATTTTAACAGCACCGAAGAGTACCTGTCTAGAACCGTCATTTTTCAACCTCAACTAAAGGCTGGATCTGAGTATCGGGTGATTTCATGGAAAACAAGCAGACGTAACGAGGACATTTATCATACGTTGGGATGGATTTGGCGTTTGTTTAGGAAACATGCAATTTGTGAGAATCGTCATAAACTAAGGCAGGTGTTCCATTCTTTGAAGCTGCCCTCGTATTATCTGGTCATTTGAAATTGCTACCGTTTTCATGCTTTTATGACGTTATCCCGGATATCCCGTAGCAGTACGGCGACATAAAAACTTGTGAGCAAGCTCAGCTTTAGATTTATGGCTTGGAAATTCATGTCTTCAGCACTTTGAGAATTATATTCCTTCCCTTTTAGAGGAAAATAATCCAAGAATGATTTATGAGTTTTCCCTTGCGGAAAAATGGAATCAGGAATGCGAGAATTATCGAAAGGATATGCTCTTTTGCATCCTTTGTCTTGAGTTTTTATGTCATCATAAAAGTTGAGTGCATTAGCTAAGCGGGTTAAGCAAGTTGAACTGTTTTTTCTTACTTGCGAGTGGCATGTGGTTGTGGGGCAGCTATTTACGGATTTAGAAGCCCTTTGACTTTTTTTTTTTTACTCACTCAAGAAGAATTTACAGACCCATAATTTGAGACAAATAAGTAAACATTTTATGACTAAAAATGTGCGTTTGACCCCATACCCTTTTTTGGAGTATCGAGTGTCTATTTCGATAACCGACCATAGACTTTTCTCATTTTTTGCACGTTTGACTCTCTCTCTCTCTCTCTCTCTCTCTCTCTCTCTCTCTCTCTCTCTCTCCATGAAATTCCTGAGCCCTTTTGGATATTTTTGTAATGATAACTTTGAGAATCTAGTAAAATTACGTAAAGCATTATTGCATATGCATACAGCTTTTCCTGTTGTAGTTTTGCCTGTAGATATGGGTTGCCCTGTTGTGATTTACCCTTTAACTGATTGGTCTGATTTATTTTCTGTAACTATAAAATACACAATACAAACTATATCATATTAGCCAACACATTAACTGAAGGCTTTAAAAAAATATTCTCTCTCTCTCTCTCTCTCTCTCTCTCTCTCTCTCTCTCTCTCTCTCTCTAGTTTGAAGAAATATTAAACAATAGCTTTTTTATTTCTGGAATAGCTCTTACTGGAGTGAAGTATTTGATATCAATACAAGCCACAAGCTTCTTAGAGATATCTTTGTATCAACAGCGTCAATTAATCTGGCTGGAATGGATTCATTTCGATTAGGAATGAAAATAGTAAGATACAAGTTCATGTAACAATGATCATAAGATTGCTGTAAACTCAAAGGAACGTACAAATCAAATCAATTATGAAAAACCTTGTACGTATAATTCACTAGTTTAATCTAAGTAAGTTATTACATACACAGGTTCACAAAGACACATCAGATGCGCGTCTAACCGTTACACGCAATTCGTTATTCACCTCTATTTTGCATAAACTACTCCACTTTATGTAAAGTAAGTCCCTTCCTTTCCTGTATTTCTGTTTCTCTCTTTATTCTTAGCAATTGCAAATTATACACTATTCACAACCCTCCGGTCCGAAATTCTTTTCATGCGACCAAGAGATCTGCAAACACTCTGCCTCATCAGTTCACCTAAGGCCTTCTTTTCGCCATTTCTCTTCGTCTTAGCTGTTCTCATCCTGACAGCTCATCTTATGTAATATGCGCTATTCCAGCTAAGCATCTCAACAGCTTCAGATTTGATTTCTTTTATTTGCATCCATCGTTTATGCTTCAGTTACCAATTCCGTCGAGTTCCTTTCATCTTAACTCCCTAAACAATTTGCATTCTTCCTTATCTCCCACACAACATGCTACCTTCCCTCCCCCTCCCATTGTGCGTCCCGCCTCCTCTGACGTCCTGTCATCATCTGTTATGTTTACTTCCAATTACGCGGACGTATTATCCGCTCCCAATCTTGTACTTTCTACTCAAACATTCACAGTTCCATCTCATGGTTACCATTCACCACCATTACACTGTTCTTGCGAGAATTGCTCACATTTACTCTCAATTTTCTCTTATTGGGTCTTTGAAACTCTGTCCCTAAGTTCTATATATAGCTTCTCCTCACCGCCCTCAAGCGGTGCTCCATTCTTGACCCAATTTCACCTTCCGATGTCTAATTTTGCATCTCTTTACTTATGTCACACCGATCTATAGAGGCATATTCTGCAATCTTCTGAAGTCCACTTTTACGCTAAACCAGCTGATCTCCCTTCTACATATTCTGACGCGGACTTCGCTGCCATCGCAAAGATTTTTGATCGGTCGTACAAAAAAATTCAATCTTTTATCCAATAACTCTCAGAAGCCTTCACATTGTCTCTCAACCAGTTTAATCGCCAATGCCATGATTAAAGGGTTCACAATTAGAATTCACCTGATGGCGAAGGAATATAGTACTTTTCTGGTCTTAGTTTTCTCACGGAGTCACTTTTCCAGAACGATAATCCACAGGATTGCAGAGCTAATATATCCTACGAACCTGTGCCCGAGGTATAAATGTAAAGTAACCTGTTAATGTCTTTTCAACTCATTTCCTTACATCATGATAAGGAAAAGGTTCATCAAATGGCATAAGTATCTTATTGATTAATGTATTATCTCGTAGCCCTATCAATTGAAAGATAAAAGCATAGTTTATTATAAGGACTATGTTTTCCGCTTTTATTCTGCATACTGAAGATTTTGTGAGCAAGTATATGAAAAATATAAATGTGATCTTTTAGTTGCAAGACTTGCCCCAGAGTTATAAAATATCTATAAGAAATCTTGTACATGTTATTTGTAGGTTCTATGCCCTATTAACTTTCAAATTAACGTTTACAACTTTTTTTGATAACTTACAAGCAGTTGCAACAGTTTTAAATCCTCCTACACCGATTTTCAATATATAATGCCATTTACCGAATATATGAATTAGCTTCCTTCTCTTCAAAATGCAGTCTTTAACTTGTTTCCCTTGTATCGGTGATGTGTTTGCTTCTAATGATAGCCAAATAAAATTGATTGAAAAACAGTAGCCGACATTAAAGCAAGAACTTGCAGATATGCAAAGTACAATAGACGCACGCTTAACATAACAAGGTATGAGGCAAAATTATATAAGGTTTCATATAGGAGTAGATGCGGGTTTTGCTTTTTTAAACTAATGCATTAGATTTTTTCTCCAGCCCTTTACTGTTTTTTTGCTTCTGGAAAGGCAATTGCATACTTACTAAATAATGATTATCTATGGCTTCAGGGATATGTGTTAGCTCTTTTGAGAGGAAAAAAGTCGAAATCTCGTGTTTTGTAAACCAACTACCCTCGAAGCGTTTTCATTCCAACGAAAACATGGCACTCAGTCTAATCTTAACATTGCATGATAAGACTTTCCAAAAATAATGTTCTTAGCTGTACCGAGCATATATACATATACCTGAGTTACTCAGATAGTAGCTTTACTTAAAGAACTCAAACAGCGTCGTGACTGTGTGAAATAACCTGATGATTTATTTTCTCTGGTTTCTGAACGAATTTCCTTCCGGTCTTACGACGACTTTGCATTTAATGTTTATAGGATGATATATGATGCAGATTCCATCATTGATAAAAATGATTTGTTCACAATTCAGCAGATCTATTTACATTTCAAATGCACTATATGCTATTTATTTATTTATTTAGTTATTGTATGTATTGTTATAATTTTGTACTTTTGCACTGAGATCGCTGAGCATGACTGTGGTTTATTCGTGTGTAGTAGTAGTAGTAGAAATTCATCGAATTTTTTTTTCTTTTATTTCAAAGTATTTTATAATGAAAATAGACTTGATTATCAACATGAAAAGGAAAAAAATTAAAAAGATACATGTGCAAGTTCGTTACAAAATAAGGAACAATAACTCAGTTATTTAAAAAAAAAAATCATAAACAAATTACTCATAACAGTTACAAAGTAAATATACAAATGGCAATTTGGCATTTAAATTTTGCATTTTGTATGTGATGCATTTTTCGTAACTGATATTTCTCAGTATTTTTTCAACAATACAAAAATATTACTACCTGTAATAATTAATGTATTGATAATTATCCAGTACATTAAAATCAATGAAATTATAGCAAAACTTTTCAGGAATTCCAGCAAAGCAGCCTTCTGATTAATGCATTTGGGGTTATCTCAGTGAAAAAAACAACTCATGAACGGTGAGGTCCCGTGATCCGCAATCATCTTTTTCTTCTTTTTAATGGTGACTTTACAACTCGAGTTGTAAAGTCACCATTGAAACACGAAACATTTCTCTATCATTGGATCAACAACAAAGCAGACTACCCACCTAACTACCCCTTGATTCGTTTGTTTATCAAGCACCTATTCCCATCTCTATCTCTCTCTCTCTCTTCTCGTCTCTTTCCTCCTTCTTGAATAGGTATAGCTTTCTTTCCTTTCCTGTAAATTTTCTGATTTCATTGTAATTATTATTAATTTACAGTTCATAAAATTTTTTTATTTTAATTCCTAGTTTTTAATTGCAGACTCATGAGGTGTTTTGATGACAACATGAAACGTTTCGTATTATATTAATAAAACACGTGTAACTGACTGTCGTCTGACTGGACCCCTCTTCACTGGTGTATGTTATTATATAATATTATATATATATATATAAGATTATATTATATATATAATATATATAATATATATATTAATATAATATATAATCAATATAATAATTTATATATAACATATAAATAAATATTCTATATAATATATATATCTATTATATTTATAGAACCCATATTATATATTTATAATATATTATTTATATATGTATGTATTATATAATATATATATATATATATTATATATTATAATATATATATAATATTATATATATATAGTGTGTGTGTGTGTGTGTGTGTGTGTGTGTGTATATGAGTGTTTGTGTGTATGTATGTGTAAGCATATATATACATTTATATATATAATATTATTTCAGTAGATGTATATATATATATATATATATATATATATATATATATATATATATATATATATATATATATATATATATATAGAATATTGATATATGTACATACACATATATTTATGTGTGTTATGCTTTTGTGTGCGTAGAAGAGTGATCTCATATTAATGTCAAAATCGTTTAGGTGCTTCTTCAATGAACGTATATGTTTGATTGTCGAAAGCATGCTTTACTTCTGTGCTAACCCTTTCTTCACCATGGCTTAATCGTAAAGCATTTTCAATATATTTGTCTGATAATGATTTTATTTTATTTGTCTTCTTTATGAGTTTATTATTCTGAATATTTGACATACGAGTACCACAGAGCTCTCTCATCGGAGCAAGTTTGGTTCGACATCTAGCGCAGGTTAGTGAAAAGCCCTGTACCTCATCACCGTAAGCTGTAATTATGGAATGACAAACATGTTCCATTTTTCTCTTTTATATGTTTTTTATTCATTGGCAGCTCGCAAATGAAGAGAGGGAGGAGAGAACGGAAAAGTGTACAATGAGGTGAAATACATTGTATATCTGTTAGAATATTAATGATTATGGGGATAAGAGTGTTTCCTGTTTTATTTTTATTCTTGACCTATAATAAGCTTCGCCATAATTGTAGCCCTTGATACTTTATGTACAGTCATCGTATTTGCATAAATACAATATAATCTAATTAGTGGAAAGGTGCGTACACACACACACACAATATATATATATATATATATATATATAATATTTATATTATATATATATATATATATATATATATATATAATATATTATCATATATATCTCGAGTACATATGTCCTTCAATGTTCTAATTCACTCTACCTCGGAATCAATATACCTGAGAGCGACAGGGATTTGTAGTTGAAAGGCGACGTTAAACTTATATCCTCTTGCGGTGGCTGTGTGGTCTAAGGCCTCACTGTGCGTCCTGAATTAGTTGATTCGATTTTTCGCGCCCGTGAGCCGACGAATTTCTTATTGACTTAAAAAAAAAATTCTTCGGTTAAATATATGAAAATATATTATTCCGAGGTGAAGTGAATTAGGTATTAAAGGACCTTTGTAGCTCGTGTATGGTATATGAATCAGCGGTAATGGTAGATGATATATATATATAGTATAATATACTATATATACTATATTGAAAATATATAATTCCGAGGTAGAGGGAATTTAGATATTAAAGGACATTTGTAGCTCGATGTATGTATATGAATCACGGTAATGTTAGATGATATATATATATAATATATATATATATATATATATATATATATATATATATATATATATATATATATATATATATATATATATATATATATATATATATATACTATATATATATATATATATATATATATATATATATATATATATATATATATGTAGAGAGAGAGAGAGAGAGAGAGAGAGAGAGATAGGGTCCACGGTAAAATACTGGCAAAAAGACACATCTAAGCTACTGCAGCGAAGACGTTAGATTTTCCTGTAATATTGCCGACACATCACTGACTTCCAAAGGGCACTTTTCAAAGCGTAACTTGTGTGCAATTCGTATTATTATTGAAATAGTTGTTAATTTCATTTATCGACAATAACGGGAAGCCAACTCACAGTTAATTCCTCTTTTGACAAGTCTGGGAGATAGTTAAACAATGACTAAATATGTCGGTGGAAGAATGGACATCTGAGATGGAGAGGGTGGATCTTCCGTGTGCTGCTTTGTCTGTTATGGACGGAATGAAAACTTAATTGCTCTCTCTCTCTCTCTCTGTAGAGTAAGGACATACTTTTCACACGAATAAATCAGCCATTCTAAGGAAATGTTTAGAATGTAATAATCATAGCATTATTCGTTCTCTGGAGAAGAAAATGCCACAGTAAAGAACAATTTTTCCTAGTTTTTTGTAAAAGATACTATTGAGATGTCTTTGTCTGTCCATCCATACTTTTTATGTCCGTCCTCTAATCTTACAAACTACTGAGGCTAGAGGGCTGCAAGTTGGTATGTTGATCATCCATTCTTCATTTAATATTAAAGTTAGCCATGACGGTACGTCTGGCAATACTATAGGACAGGGCACCACGAGGCCGTAGCTAAATGTTTCATGAGCCGCGGCTCATACAGCATTATACTCTTACGATGTATAGAAAACTAGATTGCACCGAAGAAACCACGTAATAGAAAGCGACTTATAATGTCAGTGGCGTATTTATCAAAAGAGATTCTCTGAACCAGAGAACCTTAAATGTTGAAAGGAAATACTTTAATGAATTCCTGATCAAGAAAGAATTTCTTTCGCAGATTGGCAAATCATGTAGTGAAATGACTCCTTTGGTAGGCTGGTTAAACCAGAAAAAATTTGCGAAAGTTACCCAACGAAAATCAGTTGAAAATCAGATTTAAAGTCAAAGGGAATTTCCCTTTTGAAGCGCCCATCATCAAATGAAGCTGAAGCTGCTGGCTATGACGTTTTCTTGGAGAAATACGCAGTATGATTGATTCATTACTGTAGTAGTGCTACAAACTGAAACAGAACTAGTTTTAACAACTCGTTCTTTAAAATCCAGTGGTGACAAACTCCCGAAACACTAATATATCCTACATTCGTTATTTTATCAGATTTCACATCCGACACAAAATTCCACCCGTTCCAGTCTCCGGAAGTTTTTTTTAAGCATTCATGTTTAAATACAATACATGAATTAAGAATCATATGGAAAAAAGACACCTTGTTACAGCATTCTATGAACTCGGTTTTATACTATTATATACAGACAATGTGTACATCGAGTTATCCTTTGGTTTATATAATACGTACAATCCCTTATTCTCCATTGTGTTTGTAATATCAAAATGGAAATAATTATTACAGAACAGAGGAATTCTTTACAATAACCGAGTTTGCAAGCAGTTCATGAAATTCATACTGCAAATTCCTCTCATTTTACCAGTGTTTAAAAGCCTTCACAAAATTTCAATAAGTATCACAAATCAGTTCGTTATATCCTGATGAATGTCTTTAGTGCCATTGTAACTATGTTTTAAATCTAGCCATCTGATGAAATGCTTTCATAATAGTTCTTACAAATCAACCAAATTAAGTTATATCAACTACACATAAATCTAGATAATATAGTCTAGCGGGAATGTTCTCATTAGACAGTATTCAAATCAAGTCATTTTAACCTGTAAAGTAGAAATTGTCAAGTCGTAACAGTTTTAAGGTTAATATTTTAATCAAGCTATCATAACCTGATAGAGTTCTTTATTATACTGTGCTTGTGAACAGTTAATTTGTTTGCATATAAAGAGAAACTCTAATACCCATGAGTATTCTGATGGCAGTGTTGTTTTATCATCCATACCAGCTGACTAATTCAGATGATAGTGGTACGTTTTTATCGCTGTTATCAGCAATATCATTATTGATAAAACTATCTATAGTGTTAGTTTTTACCGTAATGGCAAGGAAATCAGGAGTGTTTAACAAGGATTAAATCAACTTACATCGTGACACGAAAGTAACTTTCTTTAACCTAGAGTTTTGCATTTTATTTTCCTGAAATATAACCACTTGAAGTAATAATAATAATAATAATAATAATAATAATAATAATAATAATAATAATAATAATAATAATAATAATAATAATAATAATAATAGTTAGAACAACATGGTAACTCCACACCCATATCTATTTTCGAAAAGTCATTCAGGAAGAAAGTTTGTTTTTCTTTTACGCTTCAGACATTATTAAAATCAGTTTCTGGGAACGACGAATGTCTCCGAAACAAGGTACTTTACAAATCGACTTGAAAATATCCAATAAAACTGTTAAAGTAGCCTGTTTAGAGGATTTTGCAGAATAGGAGGATGACTTGTTACATTCGTTATTTTACCTCGGGGCTGGTGGAGGATGGGGCCAGTTTGGGGTCAGTGGATGATGCGTTGCCGAAGTGTTGAAACTGAGACGAGAGTTTTCCTAGGATACTGATCAGTGACAGCCAAGTGTGACGGCACCTTGTCTCAGGCGAGTTCAGCTGTCAACAATCAACGTGGGTCATAACTGCGTCAGCTATCAGCGGATTTTCGAAATCTGAACATTAGTGGAACCAACAATCAACCAATATCTCCGTATATCATCATCTTCATCCTCAACTCCATGCATGGCCCTCAAGGAAATTCGACACTCATGTTTTCCCGGCGCTTTCGCTTCCGCAAATCTTTATTCATATCAAAAGTCTTTTCTCGTTGTTCTCGTCAGAGCATTCTGAGTCTTCTCCACGCCTCTGGTGACCACAAGAACCTCCCTAATTTCCTTTACTGTATCACTTCTTCCACTAACTAGTCAATCACCTGAAACCTAATATCCCTCGCCAAGTTTTGTCGTCAAATCTGCAAAACTTTTTAAAGTTTTTTCTTAATACAATTTCATTATATCTATATAAATTGTACTAGACCGATATAAAACCTTACCTAAGTTTGCAATCAGTCAGATGGATTCCAAAATGTTATTCAGCCAACCCAGTGTTTGTTTTGTCTTTTTCAGTCTCACTAAATTCCACCAGAAGAGAACATGGATTGAGTATCTGTGACCACAAATATTTGAAAAGTTTCAACCTCATCAATAACTCCTTCCTTCATCTATCGCCATTTTATCCAGCTGTGTATATGATGCAATTATCATTTCTATTTTCCTGAGATTTGTATTATGTCGTATTTCTTTAGATTTATGATGCATTCTTTTTCTTGAGCTTTCTAAAACTTGTGGCGCTCTGCTGAGTTCCACAGCATCATTAGTACATTATAAGTCTGTTATTTTCAGTCGTTGCTCTTCTCTCAACCTTTTCCGTTTTCAACCATAGTTCTCTCTCTCTCTCTCTCTCTCTCTCTCTCTCTCTCTCTCTCTCTCTCTCTCTCTCATAGCACTATGCTGTATTCTGTATTCTATCATTT
Source organism: Macrobrachium nipponense (assembly GCF_015104395.2). Lineage (NCBI taxonomy): Eukaryota > Metazoa > Arthropoda > Malacostraca > Decapoda > Palaemonidae > Macrobrachium > Macrobrachium nipponense. The sequence continues at coordinate 8,224,500 of NC_061106.1, read as the reverse complement.
CTTACCACGAAAAGTTAATGGCAAGGGTGATATTACAATGCCTTGAGGCACTCCACTATCAAATTGTTCCGTAAATTCGCTTCACAAGACTCAGTCAATATTAGCTTCGTATCTGGTTCGTTAATGGATGATTCAATTCATATATTTACCCTGTGGACACACAAATGGCGCTTCGTAATCAACAAAAGACATGAGAAGGGACATAATACTAACATATCCAATATATGCGCAATGACTTGACACAAATATTTGATCTTTGCAACAGCTCTTTTTTTTAAAGCCTCTGTGTTCATAACTAAGCATTTTACCCCACTTGCCAATTGTTTCCTTCCTCAGGATAAGCATACTGAACATTTTCATCAAAATGGGCGTTACCACGCTCGGTCAGGTCACCTTGTTTGCATCTTTGCTGTGACTCCCAGCTGTCAGTTGTCAGTTTTGTTTCTTCAGTCCACATCCGCAATAATGTCTAGTTATTAAACAGTAATTCCCTCATAATCCAGACCTTTCCATTTAGGTCGCATTATCACTGATTCCATTAAAAAATCCGTGATAAATGCATTCATTTCTATAGTAGAGGGTAGCCTAAACACCAAAGACGCACTGTTATATATATACCATATATATATATATATATATATATATATATATATATATATATATATATATATATATATATATATAGATGTATGTGTGTGTAAATTACAAACACATAATTTGAGTTATACATATACAATAATATAAATATATATATATATATATATATATATATATATGTGTACACACACACATAATTATATATATATATATATATA
>NC_061106.1:8208703-8220685 GCF_015104395.2 Macrobrachium nipponense | reverse complement strand
TCTCTGTGATCCACATGCCTCATTCCTTAATTATCTCGCCCAGAATAGACGAAGAAAAAGTGGCAGAGAAGATAAATTATGATGATAATGTTAATGAGAGAGAGAGAGAGAGAGAGAGAGAGAGAGAGAGAGATAATTATAAATTGATACGTGCTTATGTATATGTCTATATGTAAATCTTTCACTTCCTTCAAATACATAGAACTAAGGAACACGGTCTTCTTCTTTCCCACCGTTATTCCCTACATTAATGGGTCGGTTGCCTGATGCGCCTTCTCCACTGCCTTCTATCAAAGTCATCATCAGGCATGGTTTATTGTTTCGCAAAGAGGGCTTTTACGACCGCATGCCCTTGCTGACAGCAATCACAGTTATTGGCGGTGGGTCTAGCCTTTTACTAAAAAGTAAGACTGCAAGGCAACAGCTGTCCTTTTAGTCACCTTTTACGACACGCAGGACCTACGGTGGTAGTATTCTCACATCCCTACCACAGCCACAGGATCCTAAGTACAGAACACGATAATGAAGCTTAATGTCTGCACAACATGCTGTAAGAAATGCAGAAACAGTGCTGAACTAAAATAATAAATAACACGAGGAAAAAATATTATACCCCATACGTTTGTCTTAATTAGTTCGTCTTAAAAAAAACATTTGTTGTATAAGAATATATCTTAGTCTGCCTCTTTCTCTAATTTTTTCTTTATATATTGTTTTCGTTTCCTTAAGGTTTCCGAAATCATAAGCCTAAGGATTGCCAGTTTATTCATGGACATGGAAGAAGGCCTACATATACGCATGTTGATGAAATACAAATTAGACCCTCCGAGACTAATTCGATGAGAGTTTTGGCTTCCAGTCTCCCTTTCCCTGAACAAGAAAAAGAAAAACCACCGATACTGCTTCGCATATAGGTCCTTGAGGGGGCCGGGTGGAGCCCTGAAAACTACCAGGCTCCAGTTTTCTCTTCATGCTCAGAGTATTGTTGACGTAAAAGGATGTTTGGAATATAACAGAGTCGAGACAGCAAGTTCCGACCATGAGAACTTAGCGAACCGGCCTGAAGCTCCATTCTGCATATTTGTAAAGGGCTCACTGATAAAAGAAACAAACGTATAGTGGGATGACGCTAAGACTATTGCTAGTTTCATAAGTACTGAATACGCACACAAACATACTTACATGCATACATACATACACACACACACACACACACACACACACACCACACACACACACATATATATATATATATATATATATATATTATATATATATATATATATATATATATATATATATATATATAATATATATATATATATATATATATATACATATATATATATATATATATATATATATATATATATATATATATATATATATATATATATATATATACTTATATATCCATTAAGGTACAAATGTCCTTAAATATCCAATTTGCTCTACCTCGGAATTAACATATTTTTATAGATGTTCACCGAAGGGGAATTTTTGTAGTTGATAATAATTTAGTCGGCCGAGTCAATAACATCACTGAAGCCCTGATTTCTCCTCTATCCGCCGGTTCGAATCCAAAAGAGGAAAAAAATATTATCAACTACAAGAATTCCCCTTAGGTTAACATATATGAAAATATATTAATTCCGATGTAGAGCGGATTGGATATTAAAGGACATTTGTAGCTTAGTGTACATATATGAATCACGGTGATGCGAGGCGTACCGTAAAAGTATCCCGAGTCAAGCGATGACTTCTGGGTCCTGGGAAGCCGAACCCACAGCATCTCTGCAAAGACCGTCTCTTGACATCACTCATCTGCAACAGCCGTCTTGCAGCCTCGATCCCTTCCTTATATCATCTCCCTTCTGAGCCCTCCTCCCCGCACCCCTCCCCTCTCCGAAAGTGCTGGACCCCATCCACCCAGCAACCAGCCTCCCTTCGTCTTTCAAGTGCATCCATCCCTGGGCTCCACTCGTTCCGAGACTCTAATGATCTGCCGTCTGCCGCTCACGAGTGTTTTACCAGCATCACACAGCCCACACTAAGTGCCTCTTCCTCTTCTTCCAACAGCTGACAACTATATGATGCCTTATTATTGTTACTAATTATGTTTTGTGTTGTTGCGGGCGAGTCTTTATGATGTCTTCTGAGCATCTTTCAACTCACAAGATGATGTCTGAGACAATGGTTCTCGTGCGCCTGCACGCACGAGAAATTAGTTCGCGTAATGAGGCCTGCCGCACTTTTCCGAACTTCGGTCTCCTTTCGAGCATCGGGAAATCAACTGAGTTCGCAAAATTAAACCCCTTAAATAGGTATACTATTCAAACATACTTACACATATATATGAATATATTTAAATATAGTATGCATACATACATGCATACATGTGTGTATATACATGTGTGTGAGTACCTATACAAGATACACGTGATGCGCCAAATTTGTTTTTTCTGACAAAACAAATATAAACTATGAGAGAAAAGAGAGGGTCAAAACGACAGTTAATTTTGCCTTGAAGTCACATATGTTTAAAATAGCAAAGAAAAACAATTGCCTAATCCAATATAAATGATATGGACCTACACACGTTCCTCTGAAGTATCTCACTTTCCCTTATTTCATCTTTTCATTAATTTGAAACTTTAAAATTGTCTACTTGCCCATTAATGACTAGGGCCAGAATCCTAAAAAAAAAAAAAAAAAAAAAAAAAAAAAAAAAAAAAAAAATTGTCACAAAAATTCCTCTGTAAATTAAACATTGTGACGGAGTTAGATCTATGAACATTCTGCAAAGGTTATTAGTGTGGTTATGACAGATGATGGTTTAAAAGGATGTTAATGAAGTGATAAATCGTGTTTAATGTTCCCTTTTATAAACACCTGAAGCCCAAACAAAACATAAATGCATACAAAAGTGTGTTTTTGTGAAAGATGAGTTTCTGAAGTAACGACAAGAGTGTTATTATTTAGTTTCATTTTTTCTAGTTTTTGTCGTATCCACTGCGCCTAACGCATAACCCAGCAGAGCTGTTTGGAAAACAATTATTGATAAAGTATCGTTGCAAGTTACCAAATGCAAAGCACATATAAATTACGATGATTTTAAATTTATTGGCCAAGCACAAAGCTAACAAAAACGTAAGATACTCGAGTCTTTAAATATTAAACTACGGGCTCCTTCATTAAACGCTCAAACTACCTCTGTTCCATGTTTCTGTCATAGCTCATTATTATTTGTACCTCTGATCCTTTTGTTTTGTTATGTGTTGTTTTGTGTACATATTTTTCCTTTACTTTTAGTGGTTCTGTCATCTGCGTTGTAAGGTTAAGCGTCTTCTGCTTTTTGTATAGTTATATTACTGTCTTGGTTTGTTTCTCCATTCTTTGAAAAAATTGTCTTAAGAATAAAAATAATTTTTTAATTTCATTTGTTTGGAGTGTCTTGTGATTTTGCTAATTCTAATGTGCCTCTATGTAACCATATGTGTCGTGATTTTATGCCTTGTGTGTATGTATTTAAGTGTGCTCTAGTACGTATAATTTTGAACTGCCTTTGTAGGTTTTTAATGACTAATATTTTAGCATAATTCAGTTTTAGCCGTTCAGTACTTTTATTAATTTATTCAATTTCCATAGAATGCCCTGATGATGTGATTATGAATCACGAAACGTAGGAAGTAATAAAGGAAGTGTGAATCCCCAGCTTATTCCTGCCTTGACTTCAATTTATGTATGTGTATATGTATCATCTGCCCGATTGTTTTGATGATATATCTATATATATATATATATATACTATATATATATATATACCCTATATATATATATATATAATATATATATATATATATATCATATCATATATATATATACTATATTTTACTATTGTATATAATACTACTATATATATATGACTACTACTATATACTATAGATATATATATCATACTATATCTATATCATATATATATATATATATATATATATATATATATATATATATATATATATATATATATATATATTATATGTATATAGTAACTATCCATTACCGTGATTCATATACATACATCGAGCTACAAATGTCCTTTAATATCTAATTCGCGTCTTACCTCGGGATTAATATATTTTCATATATGTTTAACCGAAGGGGAATTTTTTAGTCGATAAGAGATTTTTTTCGGCTCACGGGCGCGAAACATCGACACCTAAAAAATCTTGCGGTGGCGGGGTGGGTTAAAGCTTCACTGTCGTCTGGATTTGTAGGTGTCGATGGTTCGCCGCCCTGAAGCCGACAAATCTCTTATCGAACTAAAAAATTCCCCTTCGGTTAAACTATATGAAAATATATTAATTCCGAGGTAGAGCGAATTAGATATTAAAGGACATTATTTGTAGCTCGATGTATGTATATATATATATATAGTATATATATATATATATATATATATATATATATATATATATATATATATAATATATATATATATATATATATATATATATATATATATATATATATATATATATAATATATATAATGTGTGTGTTCGTGTGGGTGCATGTATTGTTTATCAGAGCTAATGGATAGAGCTTTGGAATACTGATTTTATTTCTAAATGGCATATTTTTTGTCATGATTTATATTTAGATTATCTTAGTTTTCTGATTTTCCTTGCTAGTTTTCCTGCCTCCCAGTTTTACAATTTCGCGTTATTTTAATATTACTTTTATCATTTCTTCCCAGTTATTCGTTTCCTCTTTATTCATTGTTCAGTTTGGATTCATCTCCGTGTCAGCTTTTCCTGTTTCTCGTCTCATTGTTTGATTCCTTTGTTCTCGAACTTCTTTCTCAACCTTATTTTAGTCCTTTTTCAGACACTCTCCTCGAGTCGTAGGCCCTTCGTCAGTTCCTTGTTCCCCTCCCCCATCATCTCCCCCAACCCCAACCCCCACCCATCCCCCCTCTTTTCGCCGGCCCCTGACGGGGACATTTCCGCCTTGAACTTCATTTCCTTAGAGGTAACGGTTTGTATGGCGCTTCTCCTCTGCTCTTTGCTATTCGATGATTAAATCTCTCTCTCTCTCTCTCTCTCTCTCTCTCTCTCTCTCCATTTACGATATTTTATCGGTTCTTTATGGTTCTGGAAAGTTAAAAAAGAAAAAAAATCGACACTGCCGACATTCCAAGAGGCAGGCAGATACCTTCATTTACCGGAACGTTGTTAGTTAGTGCAGCCCTTATTAATATTATATGGGTTTATCAGTCCTACTTAGATATCTCTTTAACCATTTGTATGCTTGTTAACTTCTTGTGTTGTCTTTTTTCAAATCGAAGAGAAAGACGCTGTAAGTTTTCAATAACAGCCTGCCAGTTGCACTAGGTTATTATCAGCATTATTTTCCTTAATGAATAATAATGAGTTCGTCCTCAGAATAGATAATTGTGTAGTTACTATAAGTTCGCTTCGACGTCACACTAGCATTAGTTGAGCGGTATTTCTGCTTAACATATTTCATGCGAGGGAAGACTAGCTTTCCTTTTCCAGTGTGAGGAACAGTAAATCTTGAACAGTCTAAGCCTTATTTATGGGCTTTCCCGACAGACACATTTTTTCTCTCTCTCTATCTCTCATCTTACCACAGAGATGCGTAGGAATGTTTAGTACAAAGGCTAAAGATGACATTCCAACAAAATATTCTCATAATATTTGACTGAATAAGAAATTCAAACCTGAAATAAAAAAATATGTATGTCATTCCCATTCTTACAATCACATCAATAAACATTGACATGATCAGTAATGCATGGGCACCATAATCAACGCACTGTATTGCATGGGCAGATTCAGCACATCTAAACCTTTTATCTATTTTCTTCCTAGGAGCATGTTGAAAGGGGAATTATTAACCAACCATGATCTTCAGTAGAGCACTGAACGAATCTAATGTATGTAAAACAGACGATCAGTATTAAAATGGATTCTTTTTATGCGCATGACTGAATTCAGGTTATCAGACAGAGAGTCAGCGTATATATACCCTCTCTCCTTTAATAAGCAAACAATCCGTTTAGTGCAGTGCGTGTCTCGTGTGCGTCCAGCGCCTCCATAAACCAGGAGTATATCGAGATTCGCCCCCTTAATGAATCAGCGCTTAGCACGCTACTAACATCAATGCTGCTTGCGACAGCCGCCAATCTGAATTCAACCTTCGGCGCAGTCACTCGCTGAATTTCCCAACAATTCCAATAGACTTCTTTTGACGAACAACGAATTATTCTTTTGAGAGACACGAGAAAATGTCCTTCTCATTAGAATAGCGTTACTAATCATAACGGATATCATTATATAAAAGAATGTCGCGATAAAAATTCGGTTGAAGAAAAGTGTACGGAACATTTTGATGAAACCTCTTCAGATCACCTCGAAAAAGAGTCGAAGAGGAAATTAAGTCTGAAACCAATAATTAAGCATAAACTACTAGAAAAGATGTCGTATCGTCCAGAGCGGTGGTCGGAAGCCTGAAAGAAAGAAAGAAAGAAAGAAGAGTCTCTTCCAAAATCGCGTCTCTTATCTCGTTAAGCATCGGCCGGAAAAGTCAACCACCTATAATAGCGTAGTAGACAAGATGGAAAAATTTAAATATCATTTCTAAAGGTCAATGATCATCCAGACTCAGCAGTCAGCAGCATCTCAGAACCCTGCCTAGTAAGAAATCTTTTGTATATAACGTTAACAAAAAGAATAATAACCTAATAAAGACCACATGAGCGTTAATTACTCATATGCTCAGTCAGTGAAAAACTTATAAGTTCCAAGTCAAGGAGGTTGAATGGAGTGATTGACAAGAGGAATGACACGCGAGATACTGAAAGAGAGAGAGAGAGAGAGAGAGAGAGAGAGAGAGAGAGAGAGAGAGAGAGATTTTGTTAGATGCGTTAATTCGCTATCTAGGTTAAGCCTAATGTACGAGTATGTAATTGCCTTTGTTTTGCGCTGCTGACAATACATATTTACTATGCCTATAGCGTTTATTTAAAACCTTAATGAATAATGTTAAATGATTCATAAAATGTGCAAAAAAGGATCATTCACTACATTATCTCTTGTGGGAAGAATTATTCATAACATTTTAAGTACAAAATTTCAAGTGAAGTGCAATTGTTACAAACGCCAATATAAACTTGTAGAGAATTATGTTTACAAATCACCTTGGGATGAAAGTAGAAATTGTTACGAATGCGATGCCCTTGGAAGTATATTAATAATATACATCACCTTAGTGTCATAGTACTTAGTACAATGACAAATAGAACTGAAAGGGGAAGGGCTGGCAATCCTTCTAAAACACCAACCGCGGTGTTGCGCCATATAATAGTTTTATTGACTCTTACCCGAAAAATTCCCCAATAGTCATTTGTAGCTGTTCTCTGCAAGGTTTTGGAGAGGGCTGACATCTTTTAAGCAACAGGACAAGAACGTTAACTGTAGGAGGATCAGGAGAAATCGAAAACTCCCCGGCATCTTTTTCCGCACCGCCAAAGCCTTCACCAAAGCACTCGAGAGACCAGCTGCCTCTCTCTTATCATGGGATTTAATGCTTTTGAAGTATTACTGGTGAAATAAAAATATCAATATTACATGAGTTATTTTGTCTCACGTTCCGTGGTGATAAATTCTATTAAATTCTGGAGGATTTAACAGCATTAAGCTTTTTGTTTTCTGTTAACTTCCCTACTCCACCGTCCCCCAACCCCCCGGTCTCAACAACCCTGAATTCTTTGTAGAAGTTTCTTTGTGAATTCTCGTGTCCGTTGTCCATTCAATATCCAATTGATCTCGAACCGATATCACGCAAAACGCGCTCTACTTTTCCTGTGAGGACAACGCATAATTTGCAAATGCACGCCTGACTCCAAAGACCACGTGATGTCAAGTTAGTAATAAAAAAACTGTATAAGTTTTAGAAAAGAAATCACACTGTTATGTAAGTGATTCCTATTCGAGAAACCAGAACTTCGTATCAATAGTAAGATATTCGATCTTGTGACGGGATGGAGATCTTGGAGAGTAGTCATCCATTATAAATGGCGTCATTTTTACACACCCGTGCAAACACGTGTACACATACACACACACATACAACAAAGGCGCATTCACGCATATATGTGCGTATTTGAATGTGGAATATACACGCAATGATTTATTGACCTGTAATGAAGAGTGCGTGCAAGAACTGACTTGCTCCGAGTAAAGCTTCAAAGCAACGTCGCTTTGAAGCTTAATAGTAAAAAGCTTTTTCTGGGTGTCCCCATTCAGAGAAGGACGCGTCCTTCACTTTGAACTTGTTAGGCTTATTGCTGCTAGAATTCTGGAAGAAGACAATTGGGATTTCTTTCTCTAGTAACCGCATTCTATGGAGATAAACAGATCTCCCTTTTAATATACAGGCTATACTAAAGGTGTTACATATGGATACTCAGGTTTTCACGTTAATATTAAATGCGAATCTGTGTTTCGGTGTTTATTTCTGCCCTTTTCCTTGGTGTTTGTCTGTGGACAGATGCAAAGAGAGTACTTTGGGTAGCCTGTTAGATTTGAAAGATGGTTGTTAGATACGAAGCACAATGTGCTCTCCATGTTACGTGCAGCGATGTGATACATCATCCAACCGGAAGTATTAAGAAATCCTAGATAATGAAACTAAGATTTCTTTCACCATGCTGAAATTTTTACATCTTCAGCCGCATTTGGAGTGCCTTAATATTATGGATGTAAAGTATATATATATATAATATATATATATATATATATATATATATATATATATATAGATATATATAATATATATACATATATATACATATATATAGATACATATATCATACATATATATATACACACACATATATATATATATATATATATATATATATATATATATATATGTGTGTGTGTGTGTGTGTGTGTGTGTGTGTGTGTGTGTAGCGAAGTTGAATGCGGTTGCTATATTCCCGATAGACCGATAGACAGCGGCAAGAACGGGGGAAGGGCAGTCCCTTATTCCCTTCAAAGTACTTTATTCAACTGACGTTTCAAAACTTATAAGTCCCATCTTTTAAAAGCGTTATAAAATAAAAAGAACAAGCATTAAAAACAGACTCGGGTAAAAAAAAAACAACATAAAACGTTTCAACACTAAATTACAATAACTGAAGATAAGAAGTTTACCAAAAAGCGCTCTTATTATTATTATATTATTATTATTATTATTATCATATAAGTAGTTTTAAGCAGAAGACTGCACTGAACTGATTTTCAGCTTACATAGGGCTGGTCAGAAGGATTAAATAAAATGCCAGATCTAGGCCTGTGGCCAAGAACTTGGACCAAATAGGTCATTCATTATGATACAGAATAAAATAATAATAATAATAATAATAATAATAATAATAATAATAATAATAATAATAATAATAATAAAATGCACCAAGGCAAATGCTTTCATACCAGAATACATATGTTTTAAATACAATTACTCACGTTCCCATACATTCATACTAAAAAGGTACCTTTAAAATCATAATTAGTCAAGCAACTTTTTAAAATTTTGTTTCAGAATTCATTAAAAGCTCTGAGATTTTCGTGACTTTATTAAATACTTATTTCATATCTTATTAAAAAAGTGCTAAGGGCAAAGACCGAGTGACATTCAGGGTCCGGTTCGGCTTCGACGAAACTCACGAGAGGTATAAAGGTGTCGACGTGGACTGAGTATTATTTAGTTGGGGACACAAGCTGCTCCGTGAGATGTGATTCTAACATTGCTACTTGGTGGTCATTTGGAACTCTGCCTTTTTTTTTTTTACCTCGGTCTGTTTTAAATGTGAAAGGATTGAGGAATTGTCCTTCCTACCATGCTTGCCAATTTAAGTTATATATATATATATATATATATATATATATATATATATATATATATATATATATACTATGTATACATATGTAAACATATACATATATATACTATGTAACATATGTAAACATATATATATATATATATATATATATATATATATATATATATATATATATATATATATATATATATATAAAAGCTTATAACCTGCATAATATATGTTACCTGTTTAATGATTTATTGCTCTTAAATGCTTAGCATAACAAATAAAGATATTACACTGTTATCTGGAGACTAAATTCGCATACATGGCAACTCTTGAGTATTTTAGGAGCCGTGTAAGTGCCTACCGATTCCTTGTGCCCGGAGGCTTTTAACTCCTTTAGGCTTAATTTGCTCATGTCTGTCTGGTCGTAGAGGAAAACAACAACTGGGCTCGGAAACCAGTAATCATAAATGAGTAAGAAGGTAAGTGATTGGGTAAACAAATGATTAAGCGTAAAGCATCAGTGTATAAGATGTCAAACGGAGAGTAACCTCTACCGCCGTCAAGGACTTGCATCATATTGAGGAATCCTTGCTTTTTTAGGCAGCATTACTGGTATTCCAGTTTCAAGAGATCTATAATTAGGTTTATTATAATAACGACGATGTGACAGGGAGTAGACTGAAACGTCAAAAAGAATAAAACGACCTAAAAATTGGGTTAGAAACGTAAGAAATAGCTGAAATGTACTGAGCAACTGGGCACACCTATCCAGATCCTGACATAGTGGACGTCTTTTGTTTGTTAATGTGACAGGGCCGTCAGTAGCCTACCTATTTTCTGACTGATGTAATGACTATCATTTCGGTCACTGATCCTCTCAGAACTCGTCTGATTTCAAAATCATATCCAAGAGCAGTTAGTGAATTACAGAGAATATTGCATTAAAAAAACGGGATTGCAATTTATAAACTAATTATAAATAAAAAAATAATTTGACATTGAACTCTAACAGCAACAGAAAAACTTGTGCTTCTATAAAAACGAACATATAGTATACTTATTATAGTTGGGTTTATAGAGCAGCCCCAAGCATATGCTGTCGGCTCGAGCCTCTTCCGGGCGGTGGGTCGTTCTCTTTAGCTTTACGAATTTACATTTTGTTTCTTTGTTAAAAGAGGGATTGTCCCTTCGATTAATTAATTACCTATATATATATATATATATATATATATATATATATATATATATATATATATATATATAACTATATATATATATATATATATATATATATATATATATATATATATATATATATATATATGTATATATATATATATATATATGTATATATATATATATATATATATATATATATATATATATATATATATATACATATATATATATATATATATATATATATAGTATATATATATATATATATATATATATATATATATATATATATATATATATACATATATATACATACATCCATGACATATATATATATTATATATATATATACATATGATATATATATATAATATATATATATATATGTATATATAGATATTAAATATATATAGATATAATATATATATATATTATATATATATATATATATATGTATATATATAATTATATATATATATACCTACTATTCTATGTGAATCGCATCTAGTAAATTTAGCACTCAATTTTAATTTTCGTCATTTGTCATGCATGACATTTACCTTATATGGAATGAGTGTAGGTACCGCTATTGATAATAAACGCTATTTGATTTATTCTATACACAACAATTCAAAACACCACCTCCTCTCTCTTATATATATATATATATAGATATATATATATATATATATATATATATACTATATATATATATATATATATATGTATAGATATATATGTGTGTGTGTATAAATATATGTGTGTGTGTACGCTAGTGTGTGTGTGTGTGTGCGATTCAAACTTGACTTTTTTTACGTCAGTCTTACACATTTTGTTTTTAAAAATGTTCGCACTCAGACGTATTAACCGATGCTTCCATAG
>NC_061106.1:8156203-8206203 GCF_015104395.2 Macrobrachium nipponense | reverse complement strand
AATAATTATATATATATATATATATATGTATATATATACATTTATATGTATTATATATATATATAAATATATATATATATATATGTATATATATATATATATATATAGATATATATATAGTATAACACACCACCCCACACAACAACATATATTGTATATAATATAGATATATATATATATATATATATATATATATATATTATTATATATATATAGTATACACCCACACTACACATATATATGTATATATATATATATATATATATATATATATATATATATATATATATATATATATAGACATACGTATATATATAAGGAAAAGGTAGTTTTTGTCGGCTCCTATTATTAGAGGGAGTTCTGTTTTAACAGAAAATATTCCACAAACATTCATTATATATAAATGTACATATATATATATATATATATTATATATATATATAAATATATATATATATATATATATATATATATATGTATGTGTGTGTGTGTGTGTGTGTGTGTGTGTGGAGTGTGTGCGTGTGTGTGTGTGTGTGTGTGTGTGCGTGTCCTTACGAGTCATGATACTGATAAAACTGAATTCGGTAGAAATTCCAGAGAGAGAACACTCAACTGAAAGACAAAATTTCAAGTAAATATTGATGAAAAATAATATTATTTAAGTTAAACATGTCTTTATATATTTGTATTGCCTTTTATAGTATTTAGCGCCGTGGCGTTGTGGCAATACATGTATATTCCTTGCCATAACGATTTCACAACAATCAAGTGATATATTAACATTAGCCAAAAAACTTGTGATCGATGGCGGTAGTAGCAAATCTTGATGCAGTTAGCGAATGAATGCATACGATTGAATTTCATGGCAAGGGTATTTAACATTCTTCACACATTCCTTCATCAACCGACAGTTTTGAAAAGACAATTTTCAGCATTAAAATGAAGCAGGATGCTTGATGGGAATTTGATGTTTTTTCTCCTGGATACGAAGTGATCAGTTTCACATGTATTTCTATTGGCAATAAATGACATATCGTCATTAGTGACAACGGGTTCTGAACTTGGTGGGATCGTAGCGAATCTGTCTGTGTGCCGTGATGTTCTCCTGGAAACTCGAATCATAATTCACTATGCAAATATGGACCGTTTATCAAAATAGCGATTTAGCAGTTTGGAAGCACTTCAGCTACAAACACGAACTTTTCTAAAAACCGCGGCAGTTCCCGAACCCTTTCCATAAAATATGTAATCTTAATAAATCAAGTTGTTTATCTTACGGTACTTCTGGTCAACGAACGATGTCTGGTATTGGAGCATTCTGATCGGACAAGCGAAAGAGCTGCCCTCTGTTGTTTACTTAGAGTGAAAGAGGCGGGACTTGGACGCTTCCTTGTGGGATGGGTGAGACGAGATGCCAACGGTGGATGATTTTATAAGTTTACAAAGACTTTTTGAAGCGGTCGAAAATCGCACATTCCGAGTCACGACAAATGTTTTAGAAAATTTGTAAAACGCTCCTCTTGGACAATTTCGGTTCTATATTGGTGGTGAAGCACCTTCCCTGAAAGATCGAAGAAGTATGTTGTTTTGACATGCGCGTATCAACACCAGACATGATTGGAGAGCTCCTAGACTCCGCCCAGCCAAGCTCAGCCCCGCCTCCCACTTAACAACTCACGTATAAATAGCTCTCTTCAGAGCACGTCAGTAGATTTGCTTACGAGTGTCGTGAACGCACGAGTCGTCCGTGATCAAGAAGTCATTATGGAGAAGACTTGTAGTAGTTCCTCTACGACCAGGCCTGCTGGCGAGCAGGCCGAAATGAAACCCGAAGTGAAGGCCAGTTCTAAACCGAGACTGTCCTTCAGTATTGACTCCATCTTGGGCAATCGTGACTCCACGCCTTCCAGACCCGCAGACGTTGTCCACGAATCTCTCCCCGAGACACCGGAAATTCGTGGAGAGTGCCGGGTTGAACCCCGCCCGGAGTCTTCCTGTAGTACGTCGAGTGACGTCTCATTTGGCAGCCATGACTCAGAGAGGTCTTTGAGTCCTGTAGCTGCTGTCACGTCTATCATGAGGCCTGTCCAGCCTATGATCCCCGCCCAGTGGCTGCCTTCGCATCCCTACTACCAGTTCGCACATTCAGTACAAGGTAAGTTGATCATGCACCGCATTCGTAGCATTATCCGCTGTTAGACACAAAGCACAAGGAGTAGGCCAGTTACCGTCCCCGAAATATTTCCTCAACTCAAGTGTTTTTGTCTTTTGTCGGTTGATCCAAATAAAAATCCTAAGCGGCAGCAAATAGTGTAGGATAAGTTTATATGACGTGATGCAAATAACTAGCTAGCTTCTTTTTAATTAACAGACGCGTGTCTTGTATAGTTTAGTCCCATTTATGTATTTTCACTATATCGCTATTGAATTTAGCTCTCTCTCTCTCTCTCTCTCTCTCTCTCTCTCTCTCTCTCATATGTATGTTAACGATATGATACTGTTTAATTTCTTAATAACATGAATTTCCGTAATATATTATCTCTCTCTCTCTCTCTCTCTCTCTCTCTCTCTCTTCGTCATCTCCCTCTTCTCTTCTCTCTCTCTCTCTCTCTTATATGTTTGCTAACGATATGATAGATATGATACTGTTTAGTTTTTTAATAACCTGGATTTTCGTAATTCTCCTCTCTCTCTCTCCTCTCCTCTCTCTCTCTCTCTCTCTCTCTCTCTCTCTCTCTCTCTCTCAGTGGCGGTGTGTCTTCTCTTTTATATCAACATGTAAGGCATTGCATTTCGAATTGAAAGACGCTCGTCCATAATAACATTATGTCTCGCACACTCCAGGAGCGCCTTCTCTTCCGAAATTACCGAGCTCGGTTGTCCTTCGGAAGCACAAGGCCAACAGAAAGCCAAGGACGCCCTTCACCTCAGAGCAGCTCCTGTCCCTAGAGAAAAAGTACCGCGAGAAGCAGTACCTGAGCATCGCCGAAAGAGCCGAGTTTTCCGCCTCATTAAACCTGACAGAGACACAGGTAAGCAGAGAAACCCAACTCGATAATCTAGAGGATGTTCCTATTATTCATAGAACGGAATTGATAGAAAAGCACGGAGGATAATGTAATTTTTTTTTTTTTAGAAATGAAGCTGTTTGACATTGTTTGTCGGCTTTATCGTGAACATTTGAAAAATAAAAAGTATTGCGATTATTCGACTGGCCTATCAATGGCGTTCCATTTATTAAGAAAATTCAGCCAAATAAAGTCAGATGAAGTTTTTTTCGAACTTCCAATAATTTTTTTTTTTTTTTTTTTGGCAGGTTAAAATATGGTTCCAGAACAGGAGAGCAAAAGACAAACGCCTGAAGGAGGCCGAAATTGAGAGACTCACGAGGCCTTTATACCCCGCGTATGGAGCCCTCTTGCCCATGGGGGCCCAGTTACCGTCATTTCCACTCCAGCGGCCGCTCGTTCCCCTTCTGGGATAGTGGGAGGGTTGGAAGATCCGCTCAAACAACCCCACCCACGTCCTCCACGCTCGGACAGCCTCCCTGGGGCCCCGTCGGTCGGTGGGGATCGATTGGACCGGACGTTATTGGCCTTCGGTGCCGAGGATGGACACCGTTCTTGAGGAGGAACCAGAGCGCGCCTCAGTCGGTAGTTGTTTCTTTCTCTAGTGGTTCGTTCGCACTTAGACGGATAAATTAGCCAAGGTAATGAGGCACCTCTTCCCCCTCCCCCCACCCAGCCCCCCCCCAAACCCCCACAAGTTCTCCCAGACACCCCCGACGACACACCGGCAGTGATGCTGGTCTCCTATAGATGTCTCTCGCCATGATCTTCGCCAGGAATGGTCGTTTCCAGTAAGATAACGGTAAATATGAATGATTTTTCCAAGTCTCACAATATTTTGATGAATTTTTCACGCATATCAATTTGATCTTTTATAAGGCTGCGTCAAAAGTAAAATGTTTATTTTAGATACTGATGATACTTTGCGTTGCAAGCAGAATTTGTGCCCACACGGGGCTCTTTAAAGTAAAGTACAGTTTAGATGGTCAAGTAGTAGCTACAGTCCTTATTTTGCTGTTCATTAGTGATAACCAGTATTTAAAGGAGAAGTATTAGTTTATGTGCAGCCATTCTCGTAAAATATATGAGTAGACGTTTCTGAAATTTTGGTCTCTCTCTCTCTCCCACAGATTTGCGACTTAGCTCCAGCTTAATAATTATATCTAATTATTATTATTATTATTATTATTATTATTATTATTATTATTATTATTATTGGTTCATTTTTAAATGTTCTTAAAAATCTATTTGTCTATTAGTAATGAGTCATGTTTGCGGTAAAACTATGGTTCATTTTTTTCTAGTTTATTACACGAAACATGTCAAATGCAGTATAAACAAGACTCTAAAGTTGAAACCTCTCTTTTTATACATATTTATTTATTACAATAATTAGTGGTTGTGCCAGTCTTGAGATTTGTACTGTATTCATGGTCATGATAATACTGGTTGGTGAGCAGTAGAATATAACTGTGAAAGACGGGGATTGCAGCTGTGATATGTTTTAACTGTAAAAATGTTTGGTCAAAGATGTGTATATACGTATATATATTTTTAAAAAATACTGTCGGTTTAATAATAAAATTAAATATACTCAGATTATTAATTATCCTACATTCTCTTATCCTTATTTCCAAACCAGAGAAACTGTCAGCTCCGAAGTGTATTTTTTTTGTATGGTGTTTTGTTTTTCCCGCACTGAAATTATTAAAGAAGTTTAGATGTTAACGTTTAATACAATAATGATTGTTAACGTGTTTCACAATTTGCATTTCTAACGCACCATTTATTTCCGTAATGAGGAACCAAAACAAAATATTCAAACGGGTAGTAGATCTAAAAAATAAAAAAAGCCCAGACATTTGTTTCGAAGGCATTTCTCTCTCTCTCTCTCTCTCTCTCTCTCTCTCTCTCTCTCTCTCTCTCTCTCTCCGCCATACTTGGACAAATCTCTTCAGATTTTTTTTCAGTTTTCTCAAGCGATGTTTTTCTGGGGTTTGAAAGTCGCAGAAATCCCCGGATTATCGAAGATTAACATCGGAGTGAGACGGGTTTAAGAGCCAGCAATCCGCAAAGTCTCCCGGAACCCTCCGGATTACTTGGGGTGGGAAGATATAAGATGACTTTTGATTGACACGAGCGAATGGCCGCTTAACAAACAAATAAGCCGCGGCCACATTTCCCCAGTATTTTTGTTTCACTGATTTCTGTTGTGGGTTTCAATTTGCTGATACAATATTTTGGAAGTAGGAACTTCTAACAAATATATTATATAAAACACTCTTAGTGAATGAAGCAGATAAATATTTAAATGACCAAAACTTCAAGTTAAAAATCGTCTTTCTGAACCACTAATCAGTTTGAGTACATTTATATTCCCTGTTCGTAAAAATAATGAAGCTCAACCTGTCTAGGAATATGTCTGTCTTCCCTTGGAAATTCATCTTTTTTAATATTGTATGCATTTTTTTGCACTGGGGCTGTCGCCTGAGATGAGAGAAGCGTTCTAGAAGCTTTGTAATCAGTCATTCTAATTCAGAGTTTTCTAACAACGAGAACCCGCTCCCCCCCCCCCCTCTCTCCCTTCTCCCCCCCCCCCACTCTCTCTCCTTCCCCCCGTTTCCCTATACTCTCTATAACAAGACAGAATGAAAATCTATATGTAGACAGCTATCGAACAGATTTGGGTTCACGCTCGATGGCAATAAGGGGCCCAGCTTGCTGGAATAAACTACCTCTGGAATTAAGAAAATGTATAGATGTTAGTTCTGAGTTATTCAAAAGGAAACTTAAGCAATACTTCTTAAATTTTACTTGAATGTATATATATCCTAAAATTTTACAATCCAATTATTGTGAATTTTATGTAAATAATTTATATTGTAATGTAGCAGAATAACCATTTTATAATGGAATAAAGGTTTTTGACTTTGACTTTGACTTTGACTCTCTCTCTCTCTCTCTCTCCTTTCTTCGAGAAATGAGAACTGTTTTCCAGAATGAACTGTAAATTGTTGCGGTGAGACAGTGTTTGAGATTTTGTAGAGATTGAATTACTGAATATTTCAGCATGATTGTTCGTTAAAAGAGCTACTATGCCTAAAGTAGAGTTCCTGAAAAAAATTAACTCTCTAAGAAGGAAGGAATGAACCGATACCAGATCGAGTGAAACGCGCAAGCTACCGGAACTATAGGACGAGAGTTTGGAATCTTTTTCTCGTAATGAGATCTTGTCATTTCAATCAAAGGTACGTATTAACGGCATCTCTCTTATGGAAAATGCGTTTCATACTTTTCAAGGACTTGAAATTGCGATGACACCATTTTGTAAACTCATATTGTACTTTAGATGATAAAAAATAAGCAAAATCGTAAGTAGAAAAATCAAACTCATGAAACTTTAATTTGCCCAATAATTATATAGAAAAAAATATAGGTTTGTGCAATAGCTGGAATTTAAAGATCCATGAAGGAGAGGGAGGATTGAAGAGATGTTTCAGGGACGGTACCTAAGGGTTAAAAGAAAAAGCCAGTTTTAATGCTTCGTCAAACATGAGCTTGCGTCGGGAAAAAGATATCATAACAAATGGCCTAACTCGAGTGCTGTTGGGGAAGTATGGAAAGAGAAACATTTGATATCGAGCAGGAAGGATAGATTAACTTCGCGTAGGCGTGTTTACGATGGCCATGATGTTCTAAATTCAGTATCAACAGATGAGACTGAGTTTTGTGCCAACAAGTGACACGTCATCGTAGAGGCTCCGAAAAGGATAGAACGTGAATCGTTGTGCGAAGTCAGGATGAGATTCGTTTTCTTTTCGTTTTTTTTTTATCCATAATGCACATGGAGAATGAGGACGATGATTTAATACACAGTGCTTGTAAGGCTATTTATGTTGAGTTGTTATGACCTATTTATTACTGAAAACCTACAGAGAGAGGCCTTAATGAGGGAGAAGCTTGAAAAGTTGAATACCTCGGCGCGATATGTATACCGATAATTATCAGAGCTTGAACTGGCAAAAGGATTCGCGGTTAGAGCTTATCATCATAAGCATGACGTTGACTACTGTTATTTAGAAGTCTTTTTCCCTATTTCCTCGTATTCC
This sequence comes from Macrobrachium nipponense, assembly GCF_015104395.2. Lineage (NCBI taxonomy): Eukaryota > Metazoa > Arthropoda > Malacostraca > Decapoda > Palaemonidae > Macrobrachium > Macrobrachium nipponense. The sequence continues at coordinate 8,199,026 of NC_061106.1, read as the reverse complement.
GGTGTGGGAGGGATTTTATTTTCGAGTTAGTCTTCTGTGACTTTTATTCCCCTACACACAAACGCACGCACATGCACAAATACACACACACACACACCACCACGCATATATATATATATATATATATATATATATATATATATATATATATATATATATATATATATATATACCTATATATATATATATATATTATATATATATATATACATATATATATATATATATACACCTATATATATATATATATATATATATATATATATATATATATATATATATATATATATATATATATATATATATATATATGTATACACACACACACACACACATATATATATATATATATGAATAACTTGATCACGAAGTATATAAAACGTGATGCTATGTATAAATAAAGGTTTTTTTGCCACGAAGGAAAAAAATGAAAAAAACGAGTTGGCCGAGTACTTTCGGTCCTATTCGGACCCTTTACTGAGGCATACTGAAGTACTCGCCAACTCGTTTTTTCATTTTTTTCCTTCGTGGCAAAAAAAACCTTTATTTATATATATATATGCGTTTGTGTGTAGGGAAACAAAAGTCGCAGAAGACTAACTCGAAAATAAAATCTTTCCCACACACTGAATACGAGGAAATAAGGAAACTGACTTCTAAATAACAGTGGTCAACGTCATGCTTATGATGTTGAGCTCTAACCGCGAATCCTTTTGCCAGTTCAAGCTCTGATAATTATTATCGGTATACATATCGCGCCTAGGTCTTGAAATTTTCACGCTTCCCCCTCATTAAGGCTTCTCTCTGTAGGTTTTCAGTAATATAGTATATATATATATATATATATATATATATATATATATATATATATATACCCTACATATATATATATATATATATATACATACATACGTACAGTCTTGCAATAACAACAATTCCCTCCTTTCGTCACACTAATTGGATACGCTTGTTACTATAAAGCCCGAGATACAAATAAAAAATAGATAGGAAGAGACTTTGACATCCATAGCAAGATTCGAACCTGTAACCAAAGTATATATATATTAATAATATAATATATAATATATATATATCTATATATATATATATATATATATAGATATATATATATCTAATTATATATATATATATATATATATACACATATATACACACACATATATATATATATATATATATATATTTATAGTTGTATATATATATATATATATATATATGATATACTTTGGTTACAGTTCGAATCTTGCTATGGATGTCAAAGTCTCTTCCTATCTTTTTTTTATTTGGATCTCGGGCTTTTTAGTAACAAGCGTATCCAATTAGTGTGACGAAAGGAGGGAATTGTTGTTATTACAGACCGTACGTATGTATGTATATATATATATATATATATATATATATATATATATATATATATATATATATATATTATATATATATATATGTATGTATATATATTTATTTATATATATATATATATATATATATATATATATATATATATATATATATACTACATATATACTACATAATTAAGCCTTAAAAGGAGTCTGTTCCCCAGAAAAAAAAAACGATGTCATGGACACTACCATAACTGTTAACTGTTGAATCGTGGTTGAAGTCATTGTGCAGCAAAGCGTCTACAAAAACCACCTTATTCGCAGAGTCTCGAACTGTCCTGTGCACACTGAGCTATTAACTTCTATCTTGAAAATCAAAACTTTTCTAAGTTTCCCTCTCCTCCTTATGCCTAAAGGTTAATGATTAAGGATTTTTCACCTATTGTCTCTTTATCCTCATCACGTAATGTCTCAGAATAATTTGATTAACTTACTGTAACCTCATTACTACTTATATATCTCCATATTTTGCAATCTGTTAGTTCTCTCCTTCATCAAAGATAAACATTTCGCACCCTGGTCTACCACTATATCACACTATAATCAAAGCACAGTAGCATCTCCCTTATAACCCATCAACTCCTGCCCATTCACTTACTTTTATCACAATCACCATCTTAGTTATCCTTACAACTGTATTTTCACCACTTCTCACTTAAACTTCCATCTCCCCTGATATTTCCTTCAACTAAAGTATGAGCTGGTATACGTCCAGCCACTCTTCTTTTCCCGTATAAATCTTTTTTTATTTTTTTTTTTAAATAAACACTTAGAATTATTCTTCTTTGGAAACCGTATATTAATAAAAATGAAGCCGCTTTCCACATATTTCCAGAAGGCTTTTCCAGTCTTTCTAAAGAAACTGCTTATCTTCCCATAATGCCTTCTATTTCTGTCACCTACTTTTTCCTTTAAGTCATTAGAACAACCACCTTTGATGCTCTCCAAACACAGCAAGGCATAGATTCAAACTCTCATAAAAACGATGTCTTTATATCACTTTTTTTACGATCTAGGCCAAGTATAGTGCGATTATAACTTTTCACATGCTAAAGTTACTTTTACTCATACAGTCCTTGAATTAATACATTTGCACTCTTCAAACCATTCCCAAAATCTCCCTGATACTGTGATTGAGAGCCACTCATACCCTACCTGTACAACTTTCAACTACCTCAGACACAAAGACTTTCCAGTTATTATTCATATCTTCCCTTACCACTGACATATACAGAAATTCAATACACCAAGATGTAGTGTCTTTTTTTTTTTCCCCAACAACAAATGCAGGGTATAAGGATAAAAGCTCCATGCTTCTAGTCATTTGGCAATTTTAATCAAACGTCAGGGGAAAGAATACTACTGTTCACCTGACATTCTGCGAATAGGCTCATCTTCCATTAAGGGAGAATTTTCCTATCACTAAGGGGTTCAGAACCATCCATACCTACATGCTGCTCTGCATTAGGAAAAGAAAAGTTTCCCATGTCCTTCGACACCATTGGGTATAGGTTTTAGTGCTTACTACCACCTTCAACGTAGCCACAGTTATCAGCCTTTTCTTTACTATGCTTCTTGCTTGATGGCCAGATATTTCTATGAAAATCTTTTATAACAAAACATACGATGCAATCTTATTTACAAAAAAGGCATACATAAGAGGGGTGATGAGATGTGTCATGGGTAACATTGCTGAACGTAGGAGGTTTCACATATAATGACTAGAAATATCTCTAACAGAGCAATTTCATACCCTTGTAAATGCGTCTCCTTAGAAGTTAATGCGAAGTCTTCATGAGGTTGACACAATGGCTTTTTTGGTCGTGGAAGACCACTATAGTTGGGTGGAAAACTAAAGGCGTCTTCTTCACTCAGCCAGTGCCTCATCTGCGTCCTTTGATGTGAAGTACGGAAAACGAAATGCATTCCTTCAAGAATAAAATATCAACAGCAGTTTTATATGTCTTTTCTTCTCCAAGTGCAGTAATCCATCCGCCAGAACTAATGGACAGAAAGTCGATTTCCTGGGATAAAGCTGATGTATTTACCGCCTTGAACTTGATTTACTTCTTCTCCCACAGTGAAAATCTCATGCACCCAAACTGAGTTTCTAGTAAGGTCCCCGTGCCACAGTTGTTCCTCCCTGATGACAGTTAATCTACAACTATATTCTGTGTTTGGTTTACCTGTAAGTTAAACTGATAAGGGGCTCTGTTACGAGGTCTCACCAGTGCTTGTTGTTACTATTAGCCTCAGGAGAGAAGACTAAGTTATTGAGGGGGTGTTTCTCCACCCTGCATTAAGTATTATCTCTCTCTCTCTCTCTCTCTCTCTCTCTCTCTCTCTCTCTCTCTCTCTCTGTGAATCAGTGAACATTTTCCCCTTGTTTGTTAGTAAGCAGTTGTTGTAGTCCATTACTGACGAGACAATTACAATTAGTTCTGTTAGCTGGGTGAGGGATCTGTAAAACAGTCGCCCGGTGCTTGTTAAAGAAAAAGAAAAACCACGGAGGTCGCTGAAGGAATGTTTTAATATAGTGCTGACAGCCATTGTTTCCTTGTTACGTTTTTTGAGTGATTTTTAATTATGAAGGAAGTGCAACTTATTCTTGCCTGTGGTAAATGCATATAGTTGAGTGCTTTGAGTTGTTTACATGATTCTGACTAATTCTAAAATGGTTTAGAGTTTTAAATGCAGTTGAAGGCACGCATCTTTTTAGCCAGTATAGGTGTATGAATCTGTGTGCAAGCAAGAACTTGGATGAATTACTGAATCATATCTTTTCTTCAATCATTCCATTCCTTTCCTTCCTACTTAAAACATTCATCTACACTTGGGAATTGCTATATCAATCAGAATCGTTTATCTCTCATGGTCTCTAAGTTTTACGACGAAAAAAATAATCTTATTCCCAAGTATTCAACAATCTTCTTGCAGCCACTTTCATTATTTCCATGGGAGAAGAAAGCGTATGAATGTATCATTTAATGCAGTTATCAAATACAAATATCCATCATTATTTACTAAAAGCAATGGGTAACGCAAGCTGAAAAGCTAGAACGAAATAGTCATGAGTAATCAATTAAATGATTTTGTCCTTCTCTCTCAAATGGCCCTTGTTCTTATGATAGAATTCAAGTAAGTTAGTAGAAATGCTTTGGTTGCGTTCTAAAGCTATCGAAGTTCCAAGTAGGACTTGCAAAATGTTTAGCAAATAACTGAATGAGTGCAAAATGTCCAACTTTTACTATTCACTTCTGAACTGTTTACACCATTTGATAACACCACAAAGAGCCCATGTGAAGCGCGACAGTTTCAGAGATGAGGGATTCACTTTCATTGTCTGCATTCTTCTTGAAAACGTTAAAAAATAATGTATTCATACAATGGCTTTATAATAGGCTATAACTGTGGCTGCTGGTATAACGTTAGCTTGAAGAACTGTCTGAATAATAGTCAGAGCTCTGCAAGTGCTTTAACCTGAATTAATTTGAACCTTACAAGAAATTTCACACCAATCCTCTCCGTATATTAAATTCCATTTAAAACAAAAGTACTATGAAATTTTTATTCTCTTTTCCTGGTTGAAAGACGTAGATTTAATTCAATGGAAAACGAAAAACAATAAACACAGGAAACTAACTTACGTATAAGGATATAATTAACTTACGTAAGGTCTCGGTAACTTGAATACAAAACGACAGGAAGGCCGTGTGTTTAAACGTATAAAAAACCCTTTTGGCTGTTTCAGCCAGACAGTACAATGAAATCCTAGGGCTGATACTGATATGTAAGTCGAAGTTAAAATATCCCCATGGCTGAAAAATTCATGAGGTTAACCATTAACGGTGCCTTTTGATAACTCTGCCTCGTCATTTTATGCGCTGCGGCCGTCTGGGAAGTCTTATATAATTGTATTGCATATGGTTTGTTGAATTCGGTCGCCTTTGCATGTCCTGCGATAGTCACGGATGGAGGGCAAATTTAATTCCAGAACAATTATTTTTTCATATGTAAATGCTAATGTTTTCTGTCATTTATTGCAGTCATCTTACCTGGATTTGTTTTTATATTTGTCAAAGCTATATAACTTATATGCTCTGATCATTATCACTTCTTGACTCATATTTTAGTTCAAGATATTTTCCTTTTTGAGGTTTTGCGTAGCTACAGCTACAGTATTTTATCAACTGTTTTTACAGTGAAATAAGTTTGATGAATCGTTATTTCCTCTGTTCTCAGACGTACAGTCCAGTGTTCATCTTGGACTATAATGGGTTAGCTATACTTTAGATATTTAGTGTTTGCAATTTCTAATAATTCAAATGCTAGCTGAGCTTTGATAGACGGTAGCATCATCTATAAACCATAAGCGTTTTCTTTCATACTCAGAGTTCCTTTCAGTCTACACTGCATGGTGATAAGATTTGAGAAATAATATACTCTTTGGTAAGTGATCTGTTCGTATTTGATGTATGCAGCTCACCTGTTTCTATAAAGACGAGGTCAAGCGTTATCACGTGGAATTTTCCGTGAAAAGTCATTCAAATTCTGACGCCTAATTAAGCAGACAGTTATTCCCCGGTTGTCGCTGTCACCCATCATGGATTCTATGTATTTGAGATAGTATCTTTTTTAAGCAGTTGTTTGCTGTGGTTGCAAGCTATTTGAATTTCATATTTTTATAAATAGTCGGGGACGGATTCCAAATGCATATTAAAGAATTCCTCAAAATAATAAATAAATATTCCTTATCTTACTTGAACATTAGTAGGCTAAGCCCCATGTTTGACAAACTTTTGTCTCTCTCTCTCATTTCTTCACTCACTGGCTTCTCTAGCCCAAATTCGACCTACTGCCTTTCTCACAAAACTGCAAATGCTGCTCCTAGGCCTCTACGCTCATAGAGAGTTTTATTATAAAAAAAAATGGATACTTTCCTCGTGGTTGGGGGACCCATAATCATGCCGTGCTCACGGTTGTGTCAACTTATCCTGTAATTTGTTGGTGGTCACCCAAGCAAAGATGAATCAGATCCAGTACCGCTGAAGTTCATCAGTCGGCAACCCAACGGTGTAGCAAATTCGCAGGTGCCTGGCATCAAATGGTGGACTCCGGTCCTATAGATCTGCTCGATCCCTAAGTTGTTCCACTTCCCTGATCGCAAAGGATCGGAGCATGAACGCAATATGTCTGTTGAAACCAAGAACCGTTCATATATTCCTATATAAAAGCATATATAAATGTATTAATTAACTTCTCTTAGAATAAAAAAAGTTTACACAGAAACGAAAGCGTTCACATCTTTTTGCGAGATATTTCATGAATTATCTAGATATAATCAAATACAAGATACTCGTACTACGTCCTTCATTAATGTGTCTTAGTATACACTCATGATTAAATAGCTAACTGATTTACAATCTGACTCCTGATCTACAGCATTTTCAACGAACGTGGGAAAACAGCAGTATATCTGACCGTTAGCTGAAATGAAAGTCTCTTGTATAACCATAATTAGAAATGTCTGTGGAATGAGAGCATTAGTAATGGGACCATCAAGGTAGACATCTAAGATACGCGAGGAATGAAGAGTCAAAATGCACGAATCAATGACAAATGTGATGACAAAGGCAATCCTTGTAATTAATATCTCTTTTGTTTTGTTGCACTGATTTTTTATTTGATAAAAAAAAAGATGACTCTTAAAATTGTGATTACTTCGTATAGCCATTTGAAATTGTGAGTTTAAGATTTTTGCAAAGTCTTTCGATCTTGTGCAGATGGAAGGATTCTTCCCAAGCAGGCTAGATTCCGCATCCCCAGCCCTCCTCCTTCACACCCGGACCCACCCCCCACCCCCTTATTCGTGGGGCCTCATTAACATACTCCCGCATAACGTCTTGTTATGCAGTTTTCTGCCCCAGGAATGAAGCATTGATTTCTTTGTTCCCTTGATCAAAGCCCAAGGCTGAATTCATAGTGCCTTAGGTTTTGTCAAAAAGAAACATGAATGCAAAATCTTACTTACATCAAAGAGAATATCTTTATTTACTTTTCTATTTGTGTAATGAATCAGTTTATACAACTCTAAAGCATTTACGTTTTCGGGATCATGAAGTTATTAATTTTATTGCAATTAAATCTATTTCTTTTGTCATAGAAATTAGTGCGACAACTACTGATATAAATAGTTTAATCAGTTGTCTGTGTAAAATTTCTATTATTAATTTAACTTATTCATGAATTATACATTTCAGGTTTTGAGATTTTCATTATCAATTTCAAATTTTATATTGCGAAGGTTAGAGAGAGAGAGAGAGAGAGAAGAGAGAGAAGAAGAGGGAGAGAGAGAGAGAGGAGAGAGAGAGAGAGAGAGAGAGAGAGAGAGAGAGAGAGAGAGAGAGATTATTCGGAAACCAATAATACCGAGTGTTTCAAGGATTATTTTTTTTTAACTATTCATAGTTTACAATTCACTCATTTCCACAGTGAATCTCATAAAATCATTATCAGATATGATATCATAATTTTTAATACATACTATTACCGCACCCTTTACGATGTAAAGAAACTGACTTCGTGTGACACAATGAGCGATACAAGAATACAACATATTCATTTAGAGGACATCACGACATTGCACTCGCGTCGTTTCAGTTACATTTAAGCTGTAAATACACGAATAAATTGTAGTCTTTATTTAAGCGATATTTCAAACTTTCAAAGGTTTGAAAAAGCATCATCTTGGAAAAGGATGATAGAGACAAATCCAAAGGTAAATTTGATTTGGGAATAAAAGTCCCTTTCGCGGGACATTCACTTATTGACTATAGGTGTATACGGACGGACGAAATATCCCTTCGTGTAAAACATTTGCTTCCACATGAAGAACATTTTCTCGCAGAAGAGAAATAATGATAAATCTAGCTTTAATTTCATCTGAATCGAAAGTTAGAATGATTTTCATAATTATATTATATTCCTATTTTTTGTCTTTTAGTAAACTTGCAAAACAATGGAAGAATCTGAAAGCAATTAATTACGCTCCATAAATAAACCAATGTTGGTTTACTGAAAAAATGGGCATTTACTTTTATGTTTCTATTCTTCTGTCTGTTAAAACTATGCAATAGATATGACTGAGTTACAGTATGGCAATTGGCCTGAAAAAAAGGTAAAAATTTATTGTTATACGATGTCAAACTTTAATATGATGTATTAAGGTATAAAAACTTCTTGGTTTAACTTATATTTTGATATTTAAGATAAATTTATAACACACGGTCACATCACACACAAAAACAAACAAACACACATTTTACATATACATACATACACACACATATATATATATATATATATATATATATATATATATATATATATATATATATATATATATATATATATATATATATATAATATATATATATATATATATATATATATATATATGTATATATGAAATTACTTTGATCTCATCACCGCGATTCATATACAAGCTTTAAGCTACAAATGTCCTTTAATATCCAATTTGCTCTACCACGGAATTTGATATATTTTCATATATGTTAACCGAAGTGAAATGTTTTAGTTGGTAATAAATCCGAAGTCCCATGGGCTCGAACCACGGAACAAGAACTAAAGACTGCAGTGACGAGCCTTAAACCACATAGCCATCAAGGGAGATATAAGTTGATACCGACTCCCATCTACAAATCACTGTCGAACTCAGATATTTGTAATTAGAATTAATATCAGCCCACCTCTACCATGTTAACCGTGAACTGAATTTTATCACATCGCCATGATTCAAATATAAGCATTAAGCTACAGCTTATACCTTCCTTGATGACTGTGTGGTTTAAGGTGCGTCACTGCAGTCTTGAGTTCTTGTTCTCTGGTTCGAGCCCATGGGACGGCGAACTTATTATCAACTGAAAAATTCTCCTTCGGTTAACAATTATGAAAATAAAATAATTCCGAAGTGGTAGAGCGAATTGAATGTTAAAGGACATTTTTAGCTAAAAAGGCTTCCAGGAGTCCATGGGTTTGTGGGTATAATTTTAATTTTCAGGGCAGGGAGAAGACCAGATATTCATGTTGGAGTTCTTTTGAAAAGGTTGTATTATGAATAAAATGAAGACCGGAATTGAAAGATAATTCAGGAACGTTAGGATTTGGGTGACGTGGTAAGGAAAGCAGTTGATATCAAAGAATTTTTACAAAAACTATATTAATTTGGCAAGCTTGCCAATTAGAGGACAAATGAAAGGCTCGGTGAAGCATCTGTAATATGGCATTAATCTTAAAATTTAAAGAACAAAAACAATGAAAATTTCTACTAAGAGCAGTGAATGAATTATCTAAAATCTAAAGTAGAGATAGTTGTTTTCATGTTCAATCGTGAATTTAATAATGGGGGTAAGTGAATGAATAAAAATTAAAAACCTTTCACCTTCAAACTGACTTTTTTTAAGTGCAAACGTGTCGTCTACAGAGCTTTTATAAAATAATAGATGCTAGCTAAAGGAACAATATGAAGCATAAATCATTGTTTATTAAAAAAAAACAGGTAGCCCCACTGAACACCCATTCCGTCTACGCCTCTTTAATTCTGCTGAACTGTTACGTTTTTATTTTTTTTTTTTTTTTTTTTTTTTTCCGGTTCTTGGTCAGTCCTTCCTCCGCTTCCCCACTTAGCGATTGGTCCTTACTCCTATCTCTAGCTGGTTTTGTTTCATTGTAATTAATTTTGTACGTTTTAATATTCGTCACTTAATTTTTATTGCACTAACTATGCATTATGATTGACCTGCTGGTGTAAACCCCCGCCTGTTAAATGTATATACATGCATGCATACACACACACACGCGCGCACTACACACAGATATATATATATATATATATTATTATATATATATATATATTATAATATATATATATATATATATGTATATATAATATGAATGTTAGGTAAGACATATTTTGTTTAATTTCCAGTTCTTATGCTTTAGGAATAACTTACACCCAAGGGAAATTATACTTGAAAAGTGCTTCGTCATCAGTGGGATCGAATTCCCCAGGTGACGAAACACTTATCATTTATAATTAATTACTGTGGATTTAAGTTATTTCTGAGGTAAAGTGTACTGGATATGAAACGAAATTTACGGCTTGATATTTGTGAATATAAAAAATATCCTCAAATGTAAAACGGCGATGAGTAACCCTGTTCACTTTCTCATCATTGGTAAGTTCGAATTTCCCTGAAGGGAAATGACACGTCTACATGAAAATAAGTCATTGGAGCTAAAAACCTATAAAACTCCGAGATGACAGTCATGAGTCACTCAGAGAACTTTGAGGTAGAGTACGAATCAGCCGACAGTCACTAATCAGGGGACCCCCCTGAGTCACTGTGGATCTCGACGGTAACTGGGAAGTGTTAAACCCGACAGTCAATGTTGCTTCTACGAAGATTCGTTTTGAACTGCGTTGCCAAACTGTAACGAAAACGTTCCAGAGTAGAACCAGTGACACGAAGAATTTGACATGTTTAGTATTTTTCTTTTCCACTCACTTTTCTTTTAAAAACTTTGTAATATTGTCTTAGAATAAAAAAAAAAGGTCTCTTCAATAAAAACCATTCAAAAGAAAAAATGCCACGATTAAAGGTTCAGTGGCCCGTTAACATTGTGGTGAGGACGTGTTGAAGGGAGTTCTCGCCTTCTTTTCGCTGTAATAGAAGGGTTTTATTTTACCTTTTTTTGTTACCGCCATCCCGCTGTTTACCCTACTTTAATTATTGATCGCCGTTCTAAGCCGAGAAGTATAGTGTACTTGAATTTATCATATTCCAATCTCTGTTTCTTTAGGCATTTTTTTCTCTCTATTTATTTATTTATTTTATTTTATTTTATTTTTTTTTATTTTTTTTTTCTTGAGAGATGTTTAAGAAGTTCTGTGTGACTGACAGTACTGGTCCACCCTTTACCGAAACAATATAATCCAACTAACCTCCAACCATTGTCAGTTAAGTAGTTCAACCCAAAGTGTTTCGACGTTGATTCATCAAATTATGTAGGAAGTTTTCTACTACATTCGTGTAGCAGAATAATAAAGAAGTGTGTTAGTAAGGTGCTTCAGAATAGCATAATGAGTAATAGAAGTATGTCTCATTGTTCAAAGGAGCAACCATAATTACCATAGCAGTAAGAGTGGAAGGGTAGTCATTTGGTGTCATGGTGACAGAACACAAATCTCCTTTGAAATTATGTTGCACGTTTGCACATCATATGTGATCTCAGTTTCATGTCTGCCATATCTTTTAGGTTTCTTATAACAATGTATCCTAGATATGGGAATTCATGTAGCAAATGTTAGTCGGTGATTCTCGAGGAATATGTGGAATTCTTCCAGGCATTGAAGCAACCTACACTGGGTCTTCAATTCCTTGTTAATCGTGTCAAATTCCTCTGCATACTATGGCAGGCATCGATTAGTATCTGGGGACCTTGCACTGTTAGTGAGATAGCTGATGGTAAACAATAGTCCAGCAATTATTTTCAGGATATAGATTCAAATGTTAGTCGAGTGGTTATCTCTAAACCCAAACTGGTTGTCTGATTTTTGTATAAAGGGAAAAGCCTCACTAAAAGAACTGACTTGAGTATCTTTGATTTAACTGTATCATGGTATCATGGGAGGGTTCCCTTGGTCTGCTGCATATTTCAACTTTTTTTAATTAATGATACATGATTCTGTTCTTTTAGTGAGGCTTACCCCTTTATATACAAATCAGACAGCCAGTTTGGATTTAAAGATAACCTCTCAACTAACATATGAATCTATATCCTGAAAAAATTGCTGGACTACCGTTTACCATCAGCCTCTCTTGTCTAAGATATTGTTGATGCGAAGAAAGTATTTCAGAGTCAACTGCCTGAAACTCCTTGAAGCTTCATAAATGATGTCCACCCCTGTGTTTAATTGGTATATTATATTCATAGTTCTCCACATATGAAATGGGGTAACATACTGTCATACAGCTTTTGTTCATCAGACTCTCAAGATGGCATTCTCCCACCAGATATATATTTGATAAGTGCACAAATGACCTGACTTTTAAACTGTACTCACTCCCAGTCAGATAAACTATAAAAAAGTTGCAGTAAACAACCTGTTACACTGAGGATTTAGTTCCAATCTTACCAACAGTGCAAGGTCTCCAGATACTAATCTATACCTGCCATAGGTATGCAGATGAATTTGACACGATTTACAAAGAACTGAAAACCCAGTGCTTCAAAGAGTTCCACATATCCCTCAAGAATCACCGCCTAGCATTTTATATACAAGAATTCCCATATCTAAGGTACATTATTATAAGAAACCTAAAAGGTATGGCAGACATGAGGCGAAGATCACATATGTTGTGCAAACTTGCAACATGATTGATGCAAGGGAGATTTGTGTGCTACCCTTCTGCCCTTACTGCTATGGTAATCATGGTTGGTCCCTTCGAACAATGAGACGTATGGCTATTTGCTCATTATGCCGTTCTGAAGCAGCTTACTAACACACTTCTTTATTATTCTGCTACACGAATGTAGTAGAAAATTTCCTACCTAATTTGATGGTCGGTTAATGTTACATGGTACTTTCAGAATTACACATAGTCACTTCTCGAGTTTAGGTTACTTAAATTTGCTATATAAAATATTATTTTGTTTTTTACCATAGTCATACTTTTCTTTATAGTTATCACACGTACCTTATGTAGGGTAGTTTATTGCAGTTTTCTGCACATTCACAGTAATCCCTATTACGGCACACCGTTTTCATTACTATCTCCTAACTTATCATTACTTAGGCTTTAAATTTCTACCACAGACGTAAAGCGGTACTGTTCCTAGTCTGGTAATTAAGTTTGGTTGTAGGATGCAGAGTTAGGTTGCACTAGTGTTCCTTGACAAGAATTTATCAGAAGTAAATTTTTGTATCGATTATGTTGCTGACAACGAGCAACCTTTTAATCCTATTACAGGAGTATACCTACTGGTAGGTATCGACCTTCCTAGTCAGAAAGTTGTGGTGGATCTAATAGTTTTCAAATAACGGAACCCGAGTGATGAACCAGAATTATGGAACCGCGAATTTTTTCTGGCTTATGGAAGTACAACGAGTAGTCGGTACAGATTATCCTGGTAAACGTTTTGCTATGCCTTATGATACCATGGACTGAAAGATAAATTTTTCATAAAACCTGGTTATTTACCCAAAACAGAAGCTCATGTCTATGTGACTGTATGAAGCTGAAGGTTGGTATGTCAGCTATTTACGTAACACTGATAGTTATGTTTATAAAGTAATTGGTAACTTCATTGTTTAAAAATGCAATATACAAAATGTTGAATATTTGAGTGGCAGTGTTTTTCATGTTCTTGTATTCGTTGAAAAAAAAATAAAAACTTTATGTGAAGTATAGGGGTATAATAGGATGATTTCTTTGATTTCCCTTCAGTATAAGATCCTATTATTCAGCATTTCGATATACTCCTATTGCATTCTGATACAGATGTTTCCCACGCTAAGAGAACTTTTGAATTAAACTTATTTTAAACTTATGAAGGTATGCATTGTTTTCCAAGGAACAAATTCCATTCAATTGCCCTATTGCATTCTTTAACATACTCAGAACTTGTTACCAATTGCCGAGATTTTAAATCAGAGAATCGCCTTACGGAAACTCAAATTAGGGGCCCATAGGTTTCTGACTATTTGCCAATTTGAAGGGGTTTCATGTCCGAATACTCTGAATGCTAATTAGTTTGAGTGGTCAAAGCTGACGGAAACGAGCATGACGGGCTCTTGACTGAATAACTGAAAATTCATTACTAAGAAGTGTGTTACAGTGAGGATTGTCCCACTAAATCGAAACTTGCGGTGGAATTTCTTTCATTAATAAAGCTAGGAGTAAAATGATTGCTTTTGCAACTATACGTGACTTATTCCCTAAATCGACCCATCACCCTCTCCAGTAGAGTAAGTTTATTAATAGTTTTGGTTTGACTGAGTGTTTGCTGGTTAGGAGTATCGCGCGAGATATAATGAGATTAAGCCTTAGAGAGGATCTGATTTTAATCTTGATTCTGAATGTCTTATCAATTTTATCAATTAGTTTATTGTTGCTGTCCCTAACTTGTGCTAAAAAAACACACACACACACATTCTATTTTTTGCTTACTCGGGGGGTAAGCCTACAGACTACTTTTTGTTGTTCATGTTCTTGTTGGAGGGGTAGGAACGCCCTATGGAAAACACTAAGAAGGTTTGAAAAGGTGTTTCGCATTGAGCTAAATATACAGGAATTTTAGGATATGATATTGTTATTTATTTATTAGAATGAAAAAAAAAATAATATGCATGTTAAACAGTACAGAAAAAAATATTTCTGATAAAATACACAGCATCTATTTTAATTTTCGTTGGTGAAACAAGGCTCTATTTGACCGTAGATTTTAGCGTGTTTTAATTTATTTGGTGTACTGAATTTAGTCTATGCTTCTTCGATTATTTTGTGTTTCCACTTATAACTGGAAGTATATGAACGTGTTTAATTTGTGTCCTTTTTATTTGATCCTTGTTGTTAGTATAAGTAGTACTAAGTATGAGTATTAATCACGAAGACCACTCCACGTTAAGTTAGGAATATAATGTTTACAACTTATGCGTAAAGGGAAAATCTTACATGCCCTACGAGTAAGCTGGAGGTCGCATCACGCCTTGTACGTATATGCAGAAAACCTATAATTTACATTATATTTGGGTTATTATCAACCAATCGTGCTGGTGTATTCTTTTGGATTTGCTGACTTTATTTTGGCTTATTTTTCTATTCTATTTATGTCCCACATTACTCACAGAATTTATCGGACGAAAATGTCCCTAACCCATATGAGCCACTATATCGCCTGAAACTTCTTTTTGAAGGGATGATCTACGTTCATGTCTTCTTTTTTGCCTTCACTCTCCTCTAATTCAGCCGGTAATCTCGCCATGTAAACTTAACTTTCCTATTATGATATTAAACATTTTGCACATTTGCTCCGCAGTTCTATGTAAACTTTTGGTTCTGTTTACTACAAAAGTGAGCCAAAGTAAGAAATTATTCTTTGGAAATATTATTTTCAGGGTCAAGATCTTTTTGATTATTAGAAGTGATGCAGTAATTCCTTTGTTTTGATATAGTTCTTGACAACAATGCTAACAATGAATAGCTTTATGTGCCTCATCGGTATATTTTCTGATCTGAGTCCCAGGGCAATAATCCGATTGTCTTGTCTTATTACATCTTTTGATAAATGTCCCACAACGGGTTTGAATTGTCTTCAGAATCATTTCTCTTCTAAGAGCTTACAAAATAATTATTGACTGAGATTTAAAAACGTGAAGGAACCGCACCAGTAGTTATATTTTCTATGATCCATGGTATATCAATAACGGCAAACGTACTGTTTATTACTGTGCTGGTTCTAACTACAAAATCGATATATTATTATGTTAATGAATGATTGAAAGTTTTCTGGCATCCTGACATCGAAGGTCATTGACGCCGAATATTATTATGTTAATTAGCATGGAAATTCCGGGGGAAGATTTGCTATTTGCTTAATTATTTTCTTTGATAAATAATCAGTTTTTTAATGACACTGTAAAAATGCGTCCCGTCCTTAAAATACTAAATGACTTATGCAAACCAACATAATTTTTATCAGTGTATTTTTTTCCTGCCTACCTAAGAATTACGTTAACAAAAAAAAGTAAAGATTTAGGGACTGGGAGGCTCCAGTTTTGCTGCAGCGACGAGTAGGAGGGAGAGAGAACGAGAGGTACCATAGTGTGTGTTAATTGGTCTGGTGCCAGAGGCAGGCCAAATTAACCATCTGGTAAGCAGCCCTAATTGGTGGTTGGCCCATTTCATCAATACAAGCTGTTATTTGAATACAGCAGCCTCCTGATGCCTGTTGAACCTCCCTTGGCGATAATCATAGGCCTACTGATGGCTTTTGGGAAACTGTTGTTTGGTGGGTTATGGAAAAAGTATAGAATCTTTGGAAAACGTATCCATGCTTCACTATTCTGATGGATTAATCTTCTTTTGTTTTGAGAGTAAGTGATTAAATTCTCCCACAGGCACTTATTTGTCTTCTTTCGCGGTTCCTGTCTTTCAAAAGCATTTTTAGGAAATAGGCAACATAACAAAATGTTTGCTGATATAAATGTCGAAATCTACAAATTTGTTCAATGGTATGCTACCTCTGAAATAAAGTTTTCCAGGGCGGAGGAAGAAGCTTTTTTCAAATAATTTTATTTTTTTTTATAGCAAAATGCACTGTAGCTTGTCTCTTGTAATTTCTGTCATATGGCTTTAAATGACTCGGGTATTTATCAAAAGTTTATATCCACTCATATTCTGTTTATAAAATTCTTAAATGCGAATAATGTAGTTCTTTAAACATAAGGAGCTGAGGCATCTGATTCTGAGCAAGCAATGTCGGAAGTATTAAGGTTATATAAGATTATTCATTCATATCAGCCATCAAACATCCTATCGTGAACAATCAATTGAAGCTACCTCACTTGGCAACTTTTTTTAAACTATCTATATTACTCCTCTATACATGTGGTAATAAAGGACCCATACTGCCTCCTAGAGGTGGCTGGGGTAGTGTCATGATGGGATTCTTCTAAGAAATACTACTTTATTTTCCTACGACCAAAGCGCCTCGTATATTAGGATGAAGTTTGAAGGAGCATGAGACTAAGAGATAAAAGGGAAATGGTTCTGAAAATTTAGAATTGATCCAAGTCTCGTCTCCCGACTTCAGAACTTTGTCTACATTAACCCAAGAGAGAAACGCTAGATATCAGTGCGCTGTAAGAAAGCTAAGATTCAACTTGCTTCTCAATCTGAGCCTTTCGAGTACCATCTTTGCTGTCAGAAGTTTTGGGCTGAAAATCTATAAACTATTTTTTTCTTCTTCTTTTTTGCCACAAGTTAGAGTGCACTCTTCTTGTGTGATGACTTAAACTATTCAACTCAAAATATTGCCTCTTAAACAAGTCCTTTTTATTACAAGCGCTTCTCTCTCTCTCTCTCTCTCTCTCTCTCTCTCTCTCTCTCTCTCTCTCTCTCTCTCTTTCATTTTATTCAGCTATGGAAAACTCAAAGGTCAGGTCAGAGGGGGAAATGAGCTCAATATATCCTTTGTTTAGCCCAAACAATAAGAGAGCAAGTTTAGTCAAACCAGTCTTTGAAGGAGTGAGTATATGGTCCTATGAACA
This sequence comes from Macrobrachium nipponense, assembly GCF_015104395.2. Lineage (NCBI taxonomy): Eukaryota > Metazoa > Arthropoda > Malacostraca > Decapoda > Palaemonidae > Macrobrachium > Macrobrachium nipponense. Next base: position 8,181,251 of record NC_061106.1, on the reverse strand, counting down.
AATGTGAAGATCTTCTGAGATAATCAAGAATAAAGTTTAGAACTCCTTACAATGAAAGTGCCATAGACACAAACAAAGTTCTGTCAAATGTCATAAACTCCCGGTAGCAAAGCTTGTCTATAATTATGATAGAGAGTAGCTAACAGAAAAGTTTAAGTATGCTGTGAAAGTAGAGGAGGCAGCAAGGAGGTTGCAGATAAGTAAACTGGAAGGGAATGATATAGATGCAGCAAGGGTTGGGATGTTCTAAGATATTTTAATACCGAAAAATAATTGCTTGGTTATGTTTGATAGAGAATGTGAGTAGGGTGTTCCATATTTAGTTCCAGACGTGTGGGATAAGAACAACTGAGAGCCCTCCAACCTACAAGGTCAGTCCTTTGAGAGTCCAGTCACTCTTTGTGATGTAAACTGACATCTCAAGTATAGTCTAAATGCAGATGCGTACACAGTCTAAATACTCAAATAGGAAGTCGGCTATTAAGGAAAAAAGACGGGAGAGCGGGCGGGGTAGTCACAAAAACAGGGGCTGAATTAAATAAAACTGGCAATGGTAAGCAAGGAAAGATGAACCATTTGACATTGCTAATAGTAGATGCAGAATCCATTATTCCTGTGAAAAGTTTGCTAATGTTTTCAACAGTGCACATTTCACCTTAAGAACAGAAATGAGTATGACGATTATACTGACAGGGCAAGGATCAGACAAAGAACCGGTCTACAGCTGTTTCATAAGTGAAGAGATGCTTATAGTATATAAACGAAATATGTTGAATATTACAGAAAGGGGGGGGGGGGGGAATGTTATAGTGCTTGTAAAATTATAATGAGAGAAGGGATTTCATTTGCTGAAAATAGGAAAGGGAGTGAAACAACGAAAAACACAACGGATTGCGAGTTAAAGCATAAGTTTTGTCGACATCGACAATCAAGAAAAGTAGCAGAGTAAGAGTACAGGTTATGTGTACATCATAAACTTCATAAAATCAAGTGACTCTCATCATGAAATGCAGCAAACTGCACACCCTAATGTGATGGAGGACAGCAATGAAATCCTAATTTCGTCTGCAGAAGTGAAATGGTAAGGAAACAGAAAAATAGACTGAACTGTGTCCAGAGGTAAGGAAATGACTGAATTAAGGGATTCTCTTTCCAGAAAGCTAGAGTTCAAAACGGAGAGATGAAAAAAGTTTCACGCTATTAAGTGCAAACAACAACTGGTAAATGACATCCGTTGTGGGTTGAATCACCTGCGAGGTTATGCAAAGGAAAAAACACGGAAAATCGATATTAAGGAGAAACAAGCAGATAATTGATAGACTAGTAATCTGATAAACACAAAGATTGTGCTGGCTACCAGTTACACATATCAATCAGGTACATGCATGAAGAAAGTGAAATCAGTTTGCATAGATATAAATCTAAAGGAAAAAAATTACTTACAACTTATTCAGACCATCAAAGGCCTCTAACTTATATAATGGGAACATAAAATCTCTACTACTTTGTCATGCTCCTTATGATGGAATCAAGAATTCAGATATTCTGTAACGAGAGAGAGAGAGAGAGAGAGAGAGAGAGAGAGAGAGAGAGAGAGAGAGAGAATCTTGAAAAACAAAGTTTCTTATTTTGATGAGCAAATATGTTGAATCAAATGAAGTTTTCACCCATATTTGACCTCGGTCTGACGCTTGCTTGATTTCAGCTGAGTCAGGCAGTCACTGTACTCTTCATTTTTTGTCATTACTTTGCGCTCTAGTCTCGAGAACTTCAGTCAAGTAATGATGCGCTGTAAGTCTAATGTATAGCGATTCCTACAAATGAGTTGCATAATAACAAGCATCCTATCTGTCTGCTATATTTTTTTAAAAGGTGTGTGCATGTGACCATTTCTTCCTTGCTTATATTGTATTAACTCCGTTATTTTCGATTTTAGCTAAGTAATTGCCGCAACAAATACAACATTCCATTTCCTGACTACAATATAACGGAGAATATGTTCCAGTAAGCCGAAAAAGTAAACAAGATTCTAATGAAAACTGCATTCAGTACAACAGAATCACTCTTTCTTCTATTGAAATTTAATATTATACATTCGCACAAAGAATATCTGCCATGGTTTCTTTATAAAATCATGTAGAACTCCTCTCCAATTGCCACACTCCTATAATTCCGAGCTACCTATCACCACTTTTGGTGTTGGATCATAGAAAAAATGAAATCAATATCTTCCTTCTGTTGAAACCATCAGGACTGATGAAGGTTTCCTCATTATTTTTCGAAGTAGTTTCTGCTAGTGCCTTCAGGTCACTCTTTATCGTCAGGAATAAAACTCGCTCTCTCTCTCTCTCTCTCTCTCTCTCTCTCTCTCTCTCTCCTCTTTCTCTTCTCTCTCTCTCTCTCTCTCTCTCTGTGAAAGAGACTTGAAATACAGCCTCACCAGATGTAAGCTAATGTGTAAGATTATTTTTGTCTAAAACAAGGTCCATAAAACAACGCTTTATAAACACTAGGAAAATAAATGTTGCCTCTGATACTATTGGTGGTTACTATGGAGTGTCGTCTCTAGACTCTATAGTAGGATATGTTGGAGAATCTATGGTCCAAATATATTTCTAGTGTGATAACAAAAAAAGTGTGTATACAAATGTTTGTGCGTTTGTTCATGTTTGTACGTGTGTATGTCCTCGAAGGTATTTATTCACATGATTCAGGATGATTTTGTAATTTTGAGCCGCTATTAATTTTTTTATTCGGAATTAAAGAAAAACTGAAATATTTCATCTTTGAAGGCTGTTGTCTTATTGTCGCCTTTTTTATGCTAACCGATCTATCGAGTCTACAACAACTGTCTGTTCTTTACGTATACTCGCCCTAATAGCCAGTAGAGTAAACATTGGATTAGGGGTTTCTCAGTGTGTGTCCGTACGTTTTATCATAATACCGCCTATATGTGTTTTTAGTATGTACAGTTACAATGCGTCTCATTCCTCTGCTGAGATCTTATAGCATTTTTATTACTCAGAAGTCAGTCATAAATGACCAACAAATAAATTTTGCGTACTACGCAGCAATTTAATCTGAGTTTTGTACTTTCAAAACATTCTTCAATGCAGTCCTGTTTCCGACACCTTTTTGGAGGAATTCTCTTGTCTCCATGCTTGACGGACGTACCTTTGAACTTCGTACTTTCCCCTGACCAGATATAATTACAATGATTTTCACCCAAACAAAGTGATTGCTAGACCAGGGGAGGGAGAAACAATATTCCAACGGTGAAAGTAGCTCTGGTTACGTAACTACGACTTCCATGGTCGAATACTTTTGGATCTCATTTGCCCGATCTTCACCGAGAAGAATGACAACAGAAAGCTGATTCGAGGAATGACCTACCTATACTACCAATGACAGGTGCCTATCAATTTATTAATTAACGGGATGACGAATCCAGTAGCCATATTACCCAGACCTTTTCTACTATGTCTTTATTTATTCGTGTTGTTTGTTCAAAAACAAACAAACACGTATAGTAGTATGTGCACACGCGAGCATACACGCACGCACACACACATATATATATATATATATAGTATATATATATATATATATATATATATATATATATATATATATAGTATATATATATATATATATATATATATATATATATATAGATATATATATATAAATATATATATATAGATTATATATATATATATATATATATATATATATATATATATATATATATATATATATATATATATATATTATATATATATATATATATATATATATATATATATATATATGTATAAGGTTTTTGCCACGAAGGAAAAATTAGAGTACTTTCGGCTATCTCGCTTTTTAATTTTTTCCTTCGTGGCAAAAACCTTTATTTGTACATAGCATCACGTTTACATACTCCCGTGATCAAGTTTATTCATATTAATATATATGTATAAGATGATAATATAATATAATCATAATAACTATATAGATAATATATTATTATATATATATAATAGATATAGAATATATATAATATATAATGGATGTGAGTGGTTGTGTGTCAAATAGCAAGGAGATGTGAATTCAAAATAAGCCTTTGTTAAATATTTTCTGTTGTGCAGGCGAGTGTGTATTCATTCGCGATAATGAAAGACTAGTCGAATAAATTATAATAATAAAAAGATGATACGACATTAACTTTATATTACAACGTGCAAGTGTGACAAGACTACGTTAGTAACATTCAACTCTTTAAGGACAAAAGGCATATCAAGTATGCGCGATGCTTATGTGTTCAGTTTGAATATGGTTCAATAGAGTCCAGTCCAGCCCATTTCAGAAAGTCTATGGCTAACGAAAGGAGGCCTGGCACTTGTGGGACGAAGTGGAATGTGGGTGAAAGGGGATACGCCATTATGGCGTTGGTGTCGTTTCCTAGGATATGGTATCCCTAACAAAGTTCCTTTTCTCGTTTCACTTCCTTCACTTTCCTTAGACACCTCTGCATACCAGTGCAGGTGAGAGAGAGAAGAAAAAGAACCAAGAAAAAGGACAACAAAAGAGAACATTCCCCCGTCTTCCTTTTCAAGAAAACTTGACGAAAGGTACACTAATGTCTTAATAAACAGAGGTTGTTCACAGTTTTCCTTAAAATTTATGCACATGAAAGGGAAGGTTGACGCCGTCAATAACCTCGTCGTTTCGACTCCAGAAAAAAATAACAAATCAATCAATCAAAATCAACAGAAGGTTGAATACTTTATGTTCCTTGATATGGAAGACTATACAGGTGTCACTAACATTAATTGGGGTGAGTATGAAGTACATTCATAGAAGTTTACCTTAGTCGCGTTTGTATTGAATGAATAATTTAATAATGTTTCTTGATTGGCATTACACACACACACACACAACACACACACACACACACACACAACATATATATATATATAATATATATATATATATATATATATATATATATATATATATGTATATATTGACGATCTATCGCCAAAACTTGCGATATTTTATGATGTTGCTGAGCTGAGCTGAAAGAGCTGAGAGAACGCTTTCGTGTATCTTTCACACCTCCTTGATCTTGAGGAGGTGTGGAGAATACACGAAAGCGCTTGATCAGCTCCTTTCATCCCTTCCTCCAGCTCTACGACAATATAATAATTTATATATATATATATATATATATATATATATATATATATATATAGAATGATAGATAGATAGATAGATAGCCAGCTGATTTAGCTAGCGAGATATGGAGATAGAGCCTGACCCCCCTCTTTCTCTACCAAAAGTCAAGGTTTTGGAATTCCATAAATTGGTTGTAAGCGAATCCATTGAGAAAGAAAGCTCTTTAGCTCTTGGTGAGAAGGGTGGGTACGGTAGTGGGGGTGGGGGGAGGGAAAGGCAGTGTTATGTGGCTTAAAGGTTCCTTTTACAATAGACATTCCCTGGTTAATTCCTGCGGACCCCAAGTTGACCGATGGGCATTGTGTCTCTCTTGAAGTGCTTATTGTCGGTCGCTTTTAGACTACTTACCAAATCGCTTACCAGCCTATTTGAGCTCATTGATTCCATGGTTATTCTTCTGGGCAAGACTGGTGTATGGGCATTCTTTCTATAAGAATGAAATTCTACTTCATTCGGCCTTTGTGAAGATCTCTTTCACAATTCTGAGACCCTATTTCTGAGCTTTTCTTCAGTCAAGTGGTTGAAATCACTGCATACCTCTCTATTAAGGACTGATTGGGTATTCCTCAAGGTGTGAATGTCGTTCAGGTATCCTTTAAACATCTTTTCCAAGACGATGGACACCAATTCAAAAATGCTATTCTTTTCTCAAGTAGCCAAAATGGTTTAATTGTCTCCTTATTGGACAGTCGCTTGACATTCCGATCTCTGGGCAAAAGGCCAAAGAAGAGCGAACGATAAAAGGTCTGGAAACCTTGGAATTCTGATGGCCATCAAAGTTCATAACGCCCGTTTGAGCAGAGAAGTGTTGATGGAATTATAATAATAATAATAATAATAATAATGAATGGATGGATCACTCTATCGAAGTAGGCTATCATAGATTAAAGAATATTTGTAACTTCTAACTTTTCAATTTCTACACCCAGGGTTATTTATAAGACGTACTGACACTAAATTGAATTTCTGTTGTGCCAGTAACCTGTTTTGTATAGTGTAATTGTTAAATTTTAACATATCATGTGGGTAAGAAATAGGCTCATGTTAGCGAAATAAAAAGATATATGTTGAAGCAATAACAGAAACTGAGTAATCCCGCCCTTAAAATCAATATCATACATTAAACAAGTTTTATAGATAGTTTCAGTTATCATATATGCTCCTGAACTGAGTGCCGTAACTGGTTTTAACTTTTTACCCGCCTCTCAGCGGAATCTTGGTTTCAAAAGTTAAAAGTCCGGTCTTTACATAATCATGCATTACTAAACGTAAATCATAATTCATAATTCTTTAATCTCTGTTAAACCAACCCTTATAGGTAATACTTTTTTATGATAACATCAGAAGCTTTTGCGGTAAAAATCTATGTTTTTTATTTGTTGTTACATGATAGTAATAATGATAATAAAAGGCAGTATTATTGGCGGCAATGAGAAACCCAGAGAGAAACTGAACTGAAGAGTATTGAAATGGCAGCAGGAAATACAAGACAGGACACAATGCAAGGAAGTCCAATAGCAGCCGACCTTCGACAGGGTAAGATGATAAGGCAGCCAATAATAATTACAAATGATGACAAAACAATAGCAATAATAGATAAAAGAAGGCAATAACGATATAGTAAATTTTAAAGAAATAACGAAGCCTACACAACACTTTAACCCATAATGTGAAAAGACTGTCATTAGAAACGGGAGTTTCAATATCCCATGCTTCTCCCAATTTAGATCTCTCTTCACAGTGTGTTGGCTAATTGGATTACTTCCAGTTCTCAGTCGGGCGATCAGACTGGACATGATTCTCCTAACACTGACCTTCGACTTATGCCAGCGGTTTTCTGTAAACACCTGCTTACTGGAAAGATAGCGAAGTGTGTGTGTGTGTGTGTGTGTGTCTCAGGAGCCCCATCTGGAATGGAGGAAACCTCTTCTATACCCCTTCATAGACACAGGTCAATAATCAGATGCAGCTGTTTCGCATCATTTGGCGTTTCTGAGGGAAATAATATTATTGTCTTCGGCTAAACGTATGAAGGGACTCTTAATCACTCTCCCTCATACAATAATAAATACGTGTAAATAAAACACTTGATAGCGAGAGAAATGATTGCAGAGGCAATGGCATTCCAGCAGGTCAGAACCACTGAGGCATTTGCGACTTATGCTTGTGATAGATTGAAGGTTGTCAGAGGTTGTTATCAATATACTTAAATATTCAACCGGAAGCAGTTGTCTCCCTCAGAGAGGCTAAATGATGTAGTCTCTATGTTTGGTAACTAGCAGAATTATGTAAAGGACAATTAATTCATTTTTGCTTGATTTTCTTTATTTAAGTAATTACGATGTTTCGGAAATTTTTTACTGCATTTAATAGCATTATACTGACGTGTACTCTATTTCAAAAATAATACAGCTTAACGCTGTTGGTGTAAGAGCGAGAAAAAAAACGAAAATGTTGAGAATATTTGGGTAATTGTTAATCATGGCCCTATTTTTATGACAGTAAATAAAAAAAATGGTGAGTGTTTTGGGTAATTGTCATTTTCTTTGGCAAAGGTTTCCAGTCCTCGATTTTCTCAGGAAACTATTGTTATTCTGTTTACTTTTCAGCTTCACAATGCAATTATATTTATTAATTAATTGTTGATTGTTTGACTGAGTAAAATATAAATAAAAGTTTTAAATTATTCACTTGCCTTTATTATTTTTGTTACTTTTTTAAATATCGCTATCTTATTTCAGTTTCAGATATAAGTCGGTCTTTCGGTAGCCTTTCATAACCACGTTGATAGAGTAAGCAAATCCATTATTTCATATAGTGAAAGTAAATAACAGTCATCTGTGAAATAAACAAGCTTTCGGAATATGTTAACGAAACAACCGAAGAAAATTGGATGACCTCTTAAAAAAAATGGGATAATTTCTCCCGCGCAGTCAGGATGTTTATGGCCCCTTTCCGATTTATTTTTCTTCGTTTCCTTCACTGTTAGAAAATGGCTTTATTCTCTTCGTCCACTGATGTCAGATCAATATATGGATCTTTCGATTAGGACCTATCAGTCAGTGAAGCTGTTTTCCTGTTAACCATCCCCTGTAACTCACCGATAAGACTGCTTAATTGACCCTTATATTCACGTGAAATAAGGTCTAATTTCATTACTTGCCGACAGTAAAGGGACTTCGGGGTCACCTGTCGTGAAGCGAGGCCATTACCGGCCGCCTCCTGCTGCGAGACAGTTTCTAATGAAGGCAGGTCATACCAGATAAAAGAGGAGAAGAGAAAGCTGGTAAAAAGACCGGCGCTGCGATTGTCTTAGCTGTCTACGCAGATATATGGAAAAAATGATCAGGACTCTAAGAGGCCAAGGGCTAAAACGCTTGAGGAAAGCAAGCCAAGGAAAACCTTCACCGAGTTCCATCCTATCCCCAAAATCGTCGCGTATTTTGAAAGGGTTCGCGGTCGTAAGGTCGAAGATGCTTAAAGAAAGCGTGTTACTGCTCTCCATAAACACCGTTTATTAATGTCCTCATCGTAACCCTCTGTTTGGTGGTTTGTTTAAGTCGTGCTTATATGTGTAAATTTATGCCGTGTTTTGTTTACGGGAAGAGCGACGATGTCGGCGGTTGGGGAGTAAACAGTGTGGTTTCCAGAGGACTCGTCCCAACAACGACCACTAATCACAGCTGCGGCGCAAGACAATGAAATGGAATTGTTTCTTAATAGCTCTGTATTAACCAATGCCGCTGAACAGTGCTCTTGCTCCACTGTAGGATTTTACAAAATTTTCAGGCATTCCTTGATTATTCGCCTTTGCACTTAGGTTATTCTCACTTCTGATCATGGGCAACTTTCTGGATAATTGCATTTTATAATTGCATTATACAACTTTCTGTAAAACAAAAACAAAAAATAGAAAAAAAATCATTTTGGCCCAGTTACTAACGATGAGATCAGCAGTGTTTATCAGTGACGGCAGTAAATCGGTTATTATTATTACTACAGTTCTTAATTGATTTGATTGAATTGTTGACTTCACAGTTTATCTTTTATTTCTTTTTAAATATTCTATGATTTTTAATACTTTGAATCCCTTCATGTCTTCTGTTCTTAGTTTTCGATTATATTAGGCAATTCGCCTCTTCTTATTTTTGTGATAGTTATTTTGATTTCATAATTGGTGGTCTGTATTGAATTTCAGCATTACAAAATTCATTGGTAAGACTTGGAAAATTATCATAACATCTATGCTAATAGCAATAACCATTTAAAATAATCAAAACAAAAGTTAATGGATTTACCTTATGATGCTGAATAAAATTCACAAGACGATTGACACCTGAAAATCAACAGCACCAATGACAGCAGCCAGCGCAAGAGTATGAAGTAATATAATAATAATAATAATAATAATAATAATAATAATAATAATAATAATAATAATAATAATAATGGATAAACAAATCCACAGTTATGTAAATGTACATATATTTAAGTTTAAAACTAAACTTAAATATATGTACATTTACATAACTGTGGATTTGTTTATCCATTTGAAGACTCGTGCTACTATGAGGAATTTTTAATAATAATAATAATAATAAGCGTAGGGATAGGGGAAAGAAGCTCATGGGATAGTAAGTGTACAGGAGGAGACAAATAATAAATAAAAAAAAAAATGGTACAATAGATAACTAAATGAGGAACATACACAATAAGACTTAAGTATATCCAACTGCAGTCGACCTTCAATGACGGTATAAGTTGGATATTTTCTAATAATAATAACATAAGATCTATGAAAAGAGTATAGAAGATATAGTCTGAAATATTCATGGAAGGTAAAATTAAAACGAAGAATGGCATCCTATTGGTTCAATGAGAATGCTAAATCTAGTTATAAAAAATGCATGGCTTTGTGTTTTGTTGTCACCTCATATATCTTTGCCCTTTGGATTGTTAAGAGTGAAGAGCCTTAGGATTTCATATATGGTTAAAAGTCTTCTACTATTTTTCCCGCTCTCTCTTTGCACAAGGTTCTATATTCATTGCTTCTCTACATATGTATATGAAATAAGAGAGAGAGAGAGAGAGAGAGAGAGTAACCCTAGACGAGAAGCAAGGCTAGGCATTTGTCACTCAATCTCTTTTAGTATTGTCATCGAAACCTCGCTAATGAGCCAATTAAGGTCCCTAATGGTGTCATGCTCAAATTAGACCTCCGCTCGAAGGTCTTTTGCTGTGGTTTACAAATCCTCAGGGCCTGAATCATTCATCTTGGCATTTAGACACGATCTTATTGAGGGTCACGGTCACCGTCCCCACCAGCAAAGACGAAGTACAAGCTATACACGAGAACATGAATCCTCGAAGGCGAAAGGCTAACTTAAGGCTAACTTAAACTACAGGATAAGAAACGGATAATTACGTCGTTGTGGTACGGTTAACACGGACGAAAATACGCCGAGCACTTTGAGGTGTTCGAGCAACGTAGAGCGAACTGAAAAGGATCAGTTGGTGAAATGATAAAACAGCACTGTTGGTAACACGCGGAAAGAGTAACAATGGAAACGTCTACAAAACCAGTACTTGCCCAACGGCAGATCATATAATGAAAGGACCGCCGTGCTACTGATGATGATTTCGCACAGCTATAAAGACAGTTTTGATGTTCTGCATTTATGCTCTTATACTTGAATGCTTTCTTATCTCATACAGGAAAATTAATGTCTAACTCGTGAATTTATATATATATATATAAATATATATATATATATATACATATATATATAAAAATAATTAATATATTATATATATATATATATAATATATAATATATATATATATATTATATACTATATACTATATATATATATATATATATATATAATACAACGTATATAATATAATATATATATATATATATATATATATATAATATATATGTATATATATATATTATATATTATATATATATATATATATATATATATATACTATATAATATATATAATATATGAATAATTATATCGAACCGTGTCCATATATATCAATCAAGCTACAAATCCTATATCTAAATTCACTTTACCTCCCAAAGAAATGATATATCATATATTCCGAAGGGGAATTTTTTAGTTTGTAATAATTTCGTAACTAAAAAATTCCCCTTCCCCGCGTAAGATATGAAAATATAATCATTGGGTGAGGTAAGTGATAGATATTATATATATATATATATAGTATCATATATATATATATATATATATATATATATATATATATATATAGATTATATATATATATATATTATATATACATACATATAACGTTTCTTGAAACAATTTGAGGCTTTCGCGCCATGCTAAATTGGAGATGAGTGCCGTGTGCAAAGTACTTCTACATTTTAGTTGCTTCGTGTGTTTATGCAAATGACTCATCTGGCTCGAGATGAAATTCCTTCATCAATACACCATTTTCCTCTACATGAAAGGTACAGTATTCTTCGGGATATTGAGCCCTTTCTATATCCAATCAATTCATCCTCTCATGACCTTATTATCTAAATGTAAACTCTTTCTTTTCATAATGGCTAACCTTATGCCAGTTCTTCCAAGTACCTTCACATTTGTCCTTATTTCAAATGTATGAGATTCTCCTCTTCTCTTATCGTATCATTGTCAATTTATTTTCAACCTAATCATCTATCTGCTGTTTTATGCCATCCCTAGTAACATTTATGACCTAATTTTTGTGTTTCCCATTTACCCCGTTAACTGTAATTTTGCTCACAATTAGTTTTTTTTTTTTATTTTCTTCCCTCAACTCTTTCAAGCTCTTTAATTATTCTCTGCTGTTTTTAGGCTTGAATTTTGTGAACATAAAAATGGCACGTGTATCGTGATTGAGATGTTTGTCGATGCCAAATATAGGACCCTGAATTCGTCAGACGAATGTATATCTGAGTCTATATAACTTATACCTCTATCGATAGCTCAGTGGTCAAAATCAGTCTGTTATTGTTTCTAAACCAGGCAAATTTTTGAATTTTGCTGGTGACGAAGCACCAAAGTTATAAAAAATATTGTAGATTTATCTTGTGCCTCTTCTGATGAAATAACGGTTATGACAACTATCTACTCTATCAAACCTAAAGAGCATAGGTTCGAATCCTTGCTGGGCGAAATCCAATTATACATAGCGCAGTTATCATATATTATTACCTTTGGTTGTAAGATATTACAAAGGTAGTGAATGCTGTGCTATGTAATATATATTGTTAACTGTTTGATGTTATAAAAAAAGCCTGAAGTGAATCTTTGGCAAAACTGTCATAAAACAGCCACCTATTATAAAAAGTAGCTTTTAATTACGATAGTGAAGAATGTTGATTCTAATTTGAGGTTATGAGCCTAAATCTGATAGGAGTATGTGACCAAGAGTCGATATAACTTTTGTCTCTCGTGATAGCATAGTGGATAAGTCAACAGTCTGCGTCAGTATCATTGCCTGGTCAGATTCACTTATGATTTCCTTTGGGGGCCAATGATTTCAAAGGTAAAGGGAATTCAGTAAATTTGGTATTAAAGGAAAGGTAGCAGTGAATTGTGAAGCTCAAGGATTACTAATTTCCTCAGATTAAGATTGGAAACGGTGGACAGCCAGCATTAAAAGACTGCTGAATAGCTAAGGGAACAATTACAGAAACATTACCTAGTATATAAGAGTACATCAAACAATTTAGAAACAGATGTAGCTGCATGTATTGCCTGATATCTGAAAGTCAGTTTTGAAGCCATAGCAAATGCGTGAGTAAGAGGCTATGTCTACAAACTTACTAATTTATTCAAACAACAAACAGAGCAGAAATGTAGTGCCTGACACGAGGTGAACAAAACAGAGGTCAGAGTAAAATCAACTGAAAATATATGTACAAAGGATGTGTGACAACTGCTGTGTTTCTTGTATGTGTGTGCTTGGCACATTTGTCAGAGATGCTCGTTGTGAGATCAGCTAACCAGGTAAGATGGACGTTGTGTGGGACCCTACAGGACTCCCCTTTGGAGAGACCTATGGTTGTAGGTTGGTGTCTGGTAGGCATGCTGGCTTTAGGAGGTCATTGAAGACCCAGGCAATTCTGCTGTCAACTGTCATTTTGAAGGCATTGTGTCTTCTCTTGATGACACGGTATGGTCCCGAGTCATATTTTGTGTTCTGCAGTGTAATGGTAATTGCTGTATAGCAAAGAAAGATACAGGAAAGGAAAACGCATCTTCGAGAAATGCTGCAGCAAGGATGCTTTCGCGCGTGTGTTGGAAGCACGTGTTGGAAGCACCTGTTCTCATGATGGTTCTAGAATCGGCAGGAGTTTTGTGGAACTTGACAGGAGCCGATGTGACGTGAGGAACGCTGCGATTTCTGATGCAATACTTCGTCGAGAAACTTCTAAATCGTTCCGGTAATCTCGAGAGTCTGTGACGCTCGCTGTAGGCCCCGCCCCCAGAGTGCCGTATAAATACGACGGGCGAAGTAGGAGAAGGCAGATCATCAGTTAGTCACAGAGTAAGAGATCATCAGTAAGAGCCACAGATCAGATTATCAGTGAGAGATCAGCAGCAGAGATCATCAGAGAGAGATAAGAGAAGAAGGAACCAACAAAGGATCGAGAGATAAAGTCACTCGAGAGAGTTTGGTCGAATTCTGGTCAAGTCGTCTTCAGGAGTGGACGACCGAGTTATTTCGACGTTGAGCAAGACTTCAGAGAAGAAACGTTCTGCTAGAGGTTTTGGGGAGTTCCTGCCCTTCAAGTATCAAGAGTAGACATTATTTTCTGCAATACGGAGGCAAGAAGGCGTCTACCATTAGAGTTCTCCTTTTGTGAAGCCATCGCTTCGAGTTGCAAAACTGCTCGGCAAGTACTTTCATTACCTCACTGTTCCCCCAGTTCATGCAGTATAAGATTTTACTTTTTTTTATGTAAAAAGGAGACACCATTCTGCATTTATCTTTGTTAGTAAGCTTGTAAATAAACCTTTGTTGTGTTAGTGTTTCTTTCTATATTCGTATCCCCAGTTTCAACTGTTGGTGTTGAATTCTTTTTTTTATAATAATATCGAACCTGAAGCGGACCTCTCTCTCGGTTCGTAACATGCAGTTCATTGGGGACATACACTTTCCTGGCCATGTAGTAAGTCATCTTGGCCAGCATTATTTGTCCTAATTCTTTGTGGGTGTCAGATGGGGATGTTGGGGTCATTGGATGCTGGAAGACTTCTGCCAGCACTGTTAATGATTGACAGTACAGGGCTTCTGCTGGAGATTAGTAAGACCCAAGGCAACACCTTTTCCCTACTCCTGCCTTGACATCTGGTGGTGAGTGATGCTTTCAATGACCGATGTAGCCTTTTGACAATGTCACTCATGATGATCTGTGGGACTCCATGTCTGCTGACCCACCAGATGAGAGCTTTCACACATCTCTCCACTGTTTGTTGCCATATCGATATTGCTTTGGAGGGAGGGCAGAGGTCCACTATGTAGACAGGGATGTGGGTGGGTTGGTGGTGTGTTGTGTGGAAATCTCCTATTGTGCTCTCTATGGGCCTCGTTATTTTTGTCATCTGACATGCAAACCATTCTTTTGTCCAGTTTTTTATGTCCTTTTTCATTCCCCACCAGATGTATCGCTTTGCTAAAATTTGGGCGGTTGCCTGGCCTGATGGGTGGGACATGTTGTGGGCCAGGTTGAAAGGCTTTCTTCTGAAGACATCTAACAGGTAGGGACGAGGGTGCACAGTACTTGTTTCGCAAGCAATGGTTGTCTCTCCATTGTTGATTGACAGGTCGCTGCACGTAAGGGTTGGGTTGTCCTGCCCCAGTCACTGTAGGTCCATATCATCTCTTTGCACCTCTGCTCTTTCGGGATAGGCAATTCTGAGTTGAATGGTGTGGAAGCAATTGCTCAAAAGTGCATCCACCACATGTCTGCTGAACCCTTCAAGTACTTGATAGTGCAGGAGTGTTCAGCTATTGCTGATAGGTGACGCTGTTGTCGTACTGACCATGTGTCTGCTGTTTTTGTGAAGGCATGCACCAAGGGTTGATGGTCCATTTGTAAAAAGAGCTCCCACCCTTCAAGCATGTGATGGAAGTGAACGGTGGCTTTAAGGACTGCTGGAAGCTCCCTGTCAAATGTAGAGTACTTTTGTTCTGATGACATTAACTTCTTGCTGAAGAACGCCAATAGTTGACAATCATCATCTGTGTCCTGCTCTAGTACTGTGCCCATCGCAGTACTACTGATGTCAAATGTCAAAGTGAGAGACCTATGGGGTGGAGGAAAGATTAATGTGGCTGCAGAGTTTATTGCTTGTTTTCCTGAAAGAAATGCATTTTCTTGAACTTGACCAACTTATTTCTTTAGGCTCTGCTTGTAATCATTGATAGATTGGACTCACGATTTTAGCAATATTTGGGATAAATCTATGATGATAATTAATTAGTCCTGGAAATCTTTTACTACTTTAATTATTGTTGTTTTTGGGAAGTCGGTAAGTGCTTTTACTTTCTCTGGAAGGGGTTTAATGCCATCTGGTCTTTTTTGATGTCCCAGGAATTCCACCGTTTTTTTCTTTTCTTCTTTTACTACAAGTCTGCTTTCTTTAAGTATCTGCAGCACCCTTTTGACATTTTTAAGATGTTGGTTAAGGCTGAGACTAACTATGAGGGCACCATTGACATAGACCATGCAGAAGGGAAGGTCGCCCAGCAGTTCATCAATAAGTTTTTGGAAGGTTGGCCACTGTAGCTGAATGTGTAGGTGCCAAAGGGGGTGATGATCTCGGTCTTTTCTATATATCCCTTCGTTACTGGAACTTGGAAGTATCCTCCCTTCAGCAGGTCTATTTTGGTGAAGATCTTTGCTCCGTTCATTTGGTTGGTTATATCTGCTATGTTCAGCAATGAGTATCTATCTTGCTTTGCTTTGATGTTTAGCTGCCAGTAGTCTCCGCACAAGTGACATGATCTGTTGGGTTTTGGTATGATGTGGAGGGGGATACCCATGGGTTGGGGGCTTTTTGTCATATTCCGGTATTTTCCATTTCCTTGAACACTTGTTTGGCATAGGCAAGTTTCTCTGGAGCTAGCAGTCTGAAGCGTACGTGGGCTCGGGGTCCCTCTGCTTCTGTATGGTGCTGGGTGCTGTGTTTTGCTGATTTGGTTAAGCCATGCTGCAGGTTGTCTTTGAAGACCTCTTAGGAGTCGGTGTATCTCTGACCATAGGGTAGCTACTATGATGGAGCTTGTTTGTCATCTCTGCTGTTGTGGTGACGATGTTGTGGTGGGTTGTTTGCAAAGCTGTTGAGGAGATGATACAGGAGCTGCAGGTTGTGTTCTTTTAGGAATTTTGCTGCTAAAAGTGGTATTGTCATGTTTGCCATGATGAAGTTCCAACTGTAGTCTTTCCCATAGAATAGCACATTCATAAACCGCTTCCCCTATATCTTGAGTGGTGCTCCACTGGTGGTGAATACATGGAGGTTGGTGGGTGGGGCGAGACTGACCAGCACAAATGATTTGCATGCCCCATTGTCAACGAGGAATTCTGTGTTTGACCTTTTGTCCCTGACAAAGAAACATGTGGAGTCTTAACATTCATATCTGGAAGAAAGACAGTGGTAAGCAGGTGCAGCTTCTCTTATGAGGCAACCGGTCTACTCACCACTGACATTTAATTATTAGGGTCACAGAAGTGAGCCTCTTCCATGTTTTTGGAAACAGTAGTCTGTTACATTTAGTCATTCGTCTTTCGTTTGTCTGGTGTTCCTTGATGGATTGTTTGGGACCTCCTCTTGTGGATGGGGTTGGCTGGTCCCTCTGGGTCGCTGTTGGATTCTGTGTCAGTTGACTGCTGGGACCATTGTGGTGCTGCTGCCATGGGTAGCTTGGGTGGGCTTCGCTGTCTTGTGGCCCATGTGAACTGCATCTACCAATTTAGGAATTCATCGATGGGCATGGTGGAGGTGTTGGGCATGGCCGCCAATGTTTAGCTGGGCAGTTTTGTGAGGAAGATCTCTCTCACAAGGTCCAGGATTGACTCGGGTTGACAGTCTGCGTTGAATAGCATTATGAGTTGCCACATTGCTTGTAGACATGCAATCATCACTCGTTTCCTGTGGCTGGATCCACGTTGTTCAGGAATTTCTTTGCTCTTAGGACTGATGGTATCCTGAAGAATGACTTCAGTTGATCCTTCAAACTCCTGGAGGTGACGGGTTTGAAGTTCTGCGAGCCATCTTGTGACTTGCTTGAAAACGTCATCTGGCAGGAATTCGAGAACGGCATGTGCTTTGCATACTACAGAGGTAATTTTCTTTGATTAAAAGATTGTTTCCGACCTGAAGAACCAAGCATCTGGGTTGTGAGGCATGATTGGCGATAGACATATGGACCATTGCTGGAGAGGATGGCATCGTTGGAGCTGGCTGGGCTGGTCATCTCTGAGGTCACCAATGTAGCAAAGGCATGAGTAAGAGACAGCATCTACATACTTACTAATTTATTCAAATAACAAACAGACAGGTCAATAGCTCTAGTGAGCGGAAATGTGGTGCCTGACACGAGGTGAGCAAAATAGAGGTCAAAGTACAATGAAATGTGTTTGTGGGAGAATGGAAAGATGTACATAAATCAATATACAAGACACGAATGAAGTTATGATAAAGATAGCTGGAATGCTAACATTGTAATGCTTATGCTAAGAATGATACATTTAACATAACATTAATATGAATGAAAATATATGTGCAAAGGATGCCTGCCATCTGCTGTTTCTTGGATGCGTTTGCTTGGTGGTGCATTTGTCAGAGATGTTCAGTGTGAGAAGATCAGCCAACCAGTTAAGATGGACGTTGTGTGGGTCCGTGTGGAACCCTACAAAGCACACAAAATGTTGAAAGAAGTGAAAGACTCAAATGTTTATCAAAAGTAGTATAAGAATTAAGTGAAAGAGATGATGGAGAAATTGACCGTATTTGTGATTTGGCAGCAAATTTTATGCCTAATTTTGGGGATCATTATTATTACAACCTAGTTAAATTGATGATAAACTCAGAATATGTAAGCCTTTCGATGAACAAAGGGTACTCAGAGATTGAGTATGCTCTAATCAAGCAGCCTGGAATGTGGGTGAAACAGAAGCATGGAAGGTCAATTACTACTAAATGCTTCAGGAAAGGAAAATAAATTAAAACTACCTTATAGGATATAGGAGCTGACATGATGACATCAACAGCATTCTAGTCCAATAAAAAACTATAAAGTCTGGCCAACCTTGGTGTTATCAAGAATAAGTGCAAAGACTCTCCAAAGTACCTCCGGGAAAACGATCAAGCACCAGTGAGATAAGGAAGAGATTCACTTTTATCTACCTGTACAATGGAAGTCATAGTAGTAATATGAAAGATGAAAATTGGATTAAAGGTGGTTATTTATGTAAAATTCCAAATACTGTTGGGAGAGCACAAGCTAAACAAAAACATAGTACTATGGCTGGAAGGAATAGATCTGTCAACTATTTTTTTCACCTTAAGTGAAACAGCTCATGTTTTCAAGAGGAAGGATGCAAAACAACTCACATTTATTTGTAAAAAATGCCTTCAGAAATGATGATGGAATATAACCCAGGCCAGAAGATCCACAAACCTTTACAGTAACAAGAAAACTATGAATCATATATGGAAAAATATTAGATAGGCATATAAGAGGCAGTAGGAAACCAACAACATTGGAATTGTTGAAGAAATAGTTAGCAGAAATATGGGAACTAAGTAAAACTAGTTTACTATGAATTCACCTATAAGTGATCATAACTGAGAGAATAGCAAAAAGTTCTGAAAAGCCCTGAAATCTATTGAAGAATATTGCAAAGAGAAAGGTTATCAAAATAGATAAAAGTTCAAAACATTGAACGATAAGTGTTAGCATGAATAGCAAAAGAACAAAAGTACTGAACTCATGTAGGTGTATAGGAGTAAGAGTTGTAATTAATAGTAAAATGAGAAACTGACCCTGCTATTTTCATATGCGTGCATCCAGTAATAAGTGCCTTTTCACAAGTACATAGCGAATTGCCTCTGACGAACATGCATAGGGGTTGATTGTATAAGTACAACAGTCACAGGGATATCAAAAGGATGATAAGAGAGAAGAAAAAGAAAGGTCCTCTTACCTTGATGTCCAGGATCCTTAACAACTATGAACAGTTGTGATTAGTGATACCTGAACAAAGTCTCGTGAACATCTTGTGAAACACTAACCATTTATATTTTCATTATAGCTAACAACTTATTATGTTATGTTTCTATAAAGTAAAAGACTTTTTGCTGAAAACTTCTTTTCGGTAATTTGCACTTGGAGAAAAATCTGCATGTGCAGTCACTTCTAGATGAGTTGAGATGAATCATAACTTCGGTAAGGAGAAATACTACTTAGGGATGAAAAAGTTAGAATGTGCGAAAGAACTGATTGTTGAACCATATCTTTTGCAACGAATTAGAGTGGAACTGGTGACTAAGAGCGTATTCATACAATTGGAAGCTGTTGATGTTAATTTGCTATAATTTATACATTGAGTTAAAAAATTGAAAGTATGCAAAATATGATATATGATGACGTGCAAATATGGAAACGAATGCCCTGAGATGATCTGGTTATGTCGATAGCTTGTTGAAAAGGGGGTCATAACGTCAAGAATTAGTTGACGAAATGCTGGAAAGTACTAGGTATATTAGCTAGTTGATATGATGCCAAAGCATAAGGTGAATGGACATGAAACAGTTGTGAAACTGTAGAAATTTTAGACAAAGCAGGTTCATCCATGAGTCAACAGACTACATATACAAATGGAAAGAAAGGAGTTAGTAGGTATAAAGAGATAGTGAAAGCTGGTATACCCATGACAGGCCTTGGGATCAAGAAGTGTAGCATAAGTGGCTGCAGGGTATGTAATGTAACTTATGGGCATTTAGTAAAAACTGCAGTGTCAATCACAAACACAAGATAGGATGTAGGTTGTGTGTGCTTAAGATTTTAGGATTCTAAAAGCACTGTTAGGTAAGCTGCAATATATTATTACTGTTATATCTGGGGTTTAATCTCCTAAGTATTGTTTACTATGCCATTCTGAATAACGTTTTGACTGTAATAAATCAAATCGCCTCAATTGTATTTCTTTTGGAAGTTAGGGCATATTGTACTCTCTCTCTCTTTAAGGTAAAGCGATGAGGATCATTGTATCAGAAAGGAAAAATAACATACATACTTATGTAAGCACCCCCTCACAGTCAAATTTTTCATCATTCGTTTTATGCTCGATATTCGGTTACAGATTTTTTTTATTCACTTAACTCGGTTGAATACTTTTTGGATTAAATATCTGAAATAATCCCCTAATTATAAACTACCTGAATATAGTTACCTCTTGTACGTACCATCTAATGCGTCCCCTTTCTCCCTTACGCTTCCTCACGTCCATAATCCACAAATCTACACGAAGACAGTCTCACATACAGAAGAGGAGCGAGAGTGAGCGAGGTCTCGCCAGGCCTAATCTCTGTTACAAGGGACGAAGAGATAGTCAGGACATGGCCTTTGAGTAGGTGACGATGTCTGGGTGGTCTAATGAGTTGCATACTCCTCCCTTCGTGGTCGGTTAGTTGTACGGTAGTGGGTCCTTGACGATTACCTGCCGCTGCTACTTCTGCAGGCGAATGTGTATGTGTGTGTGTGTGTGTGTGTGTGTTTGTGTTGAGAGAATCGGTATCAACATCAGACAGGAGTAGACACACGATGTGAAGTCTTCCAGGTAATATTGGTTGTGGAGATTTGGCGAAAGAGATGTGAATGTAGCTGTGGCCAAGATTAGAGAAATGGAATATTTATGAAATGGTCATCAAACTTCTTTTAACAACCCAATGAAGGTCACCAGAAATCAGAGAAAGAGACCGGACATCACTTAACAGAGTACTTGCCTGATTTGAATATGTAACTAGTAATATCAGCAACGGCTGATGATGATGATGATGATGATGATGAATATCGATATGTTCCAATAAAGAAATTACAGCAAGTAAGCATTATTACTTTTTCAAGAGTTTTGATAACATGATTGAGGAAACACTCAGTATATCGTAAGAAGAATGTAATTACTGCTTGAAAGTCATTGTTATCTGATCAACGTGCAGAGTGGTTTTGTTTTGAAGGCATACAAAGCATTAAAGGCCACTGATAAGATTTCATGCTGACGTTTTATTGCTTCAAAATCTTTTTCAATTTTCTGTAAGAGTTAGAACGTCCTGTCAGCTTGCGACTGATATATTCATTCCAGATGCCTTGTTTGAAGTAGCGAGTTCAATGTACATCTTAATTAGATTAATGTCGTCAGAAAGAATGACAGAACGGGAGTGCTGCTTCTATTCGTGGGAATTAATTGACGAGGTTCGTAATGTGAGAAGGATCGTTAAGTGGAGGAAGTAGGGGAGTGAGCGTAGGGAAGCACCGTCCTAATCAGTCAGTCCTTGTGGGTGGTCACTAGTTAGTCGTTTTTATGGACCCTTGATAGACCCCTTTTTGTATCGGTTGGATGGAGCTGTAATGACCTGTGTGGATGGTACTAATGGACCCTGGATAGATAAGGAATAGAATTATACCCCAAACAAACTTGAGTATTCACATGGAATGCAGTCATAAGTATGAATGAAGTAAGAATAATAGAGATATGAATTTTACTCGGAGATTATCTTTTTTACTAAGCAATCCTGTGAAAGTTTTCATTCATCGGAATTTAACGTCATAAATAAACTTGAATAAAAATATTTAAGTTCAATATTTTTAAAGAAGTTGAAGTTTCTATAGCATTGCGTATAATATTACAGATTGTAGTATTCTTCCATCATTTTCAAACGGAAGGCAATACATACAAGTAAAAGAGTTATTTATTCATTCATCAATAAAAGAAAAGATTTAAATATTCGTTAACTTTAATATGTGCAAGCTTAAAATGCTCTGTGGACTATTCCTAAAGGCAATGACATAAAGATGACGGGACTGATCTCATTATTTTATGGGCGAAAAAGGGCTTATAAGGCCCCAAGACCCATTTGCATTAACGGCGTCACAAGGACTCGGTTGTGACCCCTTAAGCCGTTTTCGCTTTGGGTTGCGTTCTATAATAGTCCTGCAAATCTCTGCTTCATAACCTGACCTAAGACACCATTGCCTACCCGCAAGTTACAAAATAAACCAACGTATTTTCTTACTTCCTAAAATATATACATTTTCTTAGAAACTGCTTCCCTTGTCTAGAAACATTCACAATCGTCACGCCTGACCAAGCTGCCACCTACTGTGCGACAAGTTGTTGGGTGATGACTCTCTCGGCCGAGATAAATTACTGGAACATGTTGACAGTTGTATTCCCTTGGCGCTACATTTCGATTCATAATAATAAGAATATATTCTGCTAGATCTCACGCGGTTATACGAAGCGATTCATCGCGTTCTACTGTGGAGCAGACAGTGAAAAGTCCAAAAACATAAGGTGTAAAGGAATCAATAAAAAAAATAAAAAACTGAACAAATAGCCTTCGCTAACACATGCACAAAAGGTTATTACTTAAATCAGTTTTTTTTTAATTCAAAGATCATCATGTCATAACAGTAACAAGAACAACTTAATGCTTTTGTTCTCTCTAACTGACGTTAACCTCCAGATGAGCATTTTCTTCTTTTCCTGCCGCAGAGGATTGCGATAATATATAACGCAGATGTTTTGGAATTCATTTTAAAAAAAGCATGAGTCTATTTTCTTGTCCGCGGTAGTAAACAATAATTTTATGTTATAGTTAAACATTTTATTGCGCTGACTACCTGACATAGAGGGTTTAGATGGTACGGTTTAGTTAACAAATAAACCTCTTTTCTAATTAAGTCACACAAAAAATGAGCCGGTTTAGATTTTCTAATTTTGTCGCATTGTTGTATCGAGCTGTATTTGTGGTATTATACCTGAAGTTTGCTCTTTTAATGAGAAATGAAGTCTGCTCTGCTGTTGGTTTCTTGTCATCTGAGGTATCGGCTAAGCGTTGCACTGAATTCATTAAGCGGAGTTACGGAGAAATGTCCAACGCATTTTAAACCTGTGTTCAAGTTGCGTTCTCGAAGTTTTTATAATCTAATCATTTCAGTATTAATTCTGTTATAGGTATTTTATTATATTTAATATTTACTCCGGTTATACAGTTCAATATAAAATATTAAAGCGACTGCTGCCATGATTTCTTGAGCGTTTTAGTTTTATATAACCCGATTTCACAGTTTTAAATTTATCATATGTAGAAAGCCCAAAGGAATTTGATAGTTTCATGCTCTTCTTTCCATGGAAACAATCCACTTAAAAAATTATATTATACAGATTTTGTTAGTAAAATGCATAATATATGTGACACTGAGTTATGGCGACGTGAAATGATACATTGTTCCCAAAACACCTAATACAGACACATATAACTAAAACAGTTGTGGAGAAATAGTCATGGAGACATTCTATCTCTTCTATACGAAAAGATGTAATGAGATTAAAATCAATTAAATCGTTTATTAAATATTTTTGAACGTAGTGATTAATTGCTGTAATACAAAAATAATGTAACTGACGTACTTTATGTTCTGAAATATCCTGGAGAGCATGCGCCAGAAAATATTTTAAAAAGTGGATAAGGTTCGTAGTTTGAAAATAAAGATCTTCGAAAAATAATGAGCGCGTGACCGCCTTGTTATGTAGATGGCCCCAGTAAAATGTTCTTGGAAAGACAGTCCAACGGCTGGAATTAGGAAAAGTTTGTCTTACCAAAGGCAGTGACAGGATTGCCGAAAGATCTGCCATTTAAACAGAACAAACTCGACTGTACGTCATTGGCTGCCCCTTCCGCAGTTCTTTAATACGCGTACTCTTTCGCATATTTCAAGTAAAATAAATCTATCAATATTATAACTTTCCGGAAGTTACTATAAAATGTTAGTTTTATACACGACGCTGCTCTTGCTGCATAGGGTACGGCCATTGCCTCCCAGTCTCCTTCATGTTAGAGGTACCTGTTCGGTGTAAAAATCAGTAAAATATGTGATCACTCACCTCGTTCATTACGAGGCATTTAACTGATTTGCTTCCAGAGAACAATTGCATTATTTAGTAAGACAAAATTGAGGCAGTTCAGAAAAAACACTCGCGGTGTATCTGTTTCCCTTGTCGTCTAGTTCACAAATTTTACTTGAAATTTTCGCTTTTATTGTGGTAAGACTCATAATGTGGGCTAAGCGGTAGCAGGATCCTTTACTCCTTTATATAAAACTATTGCAATAAACCTTTCGAGGAATAAGATGTTTTAAAGTCACCAGCCACAAAGATTCCAATATTAAGAAAGAATTGCAACTTATTAAAAAAAATTAATTTACCACTTGAGTGCAGCGTTTTCATGCAATCACGGAATTTTTGAGTCTCCTAATCAAACATGTTATGATTTTATTTTTCTTTATTTACTTTGGAACTTTAAGGCAGCAATCGATGTAACATCCCACACTGAAGCGCGCTGGTTTCAAGCTACTTTGTTTCATATTTGATAATTATGATATATTTTTTCTAAATTACAAGCAAGTATACCATCCGCTTTACATGAGAAATTTTATTTATTTAAGATCTGAAGTCTTTTGTCCACGGAAAAGAAAGGTTTAACCATAAGTGGCAACACAGGTCTCCTCTAACCGGCAACCGGCA
>NC_061106.1:8126203-8151203 GCF_015104395.2 Macrobrachium nipponense | reverse complement strand
CTGTCTTCCATTACATTTCTTCTCTATGGTACTGTCTTGTAGTTTAGAACAAATAAGCCTAGTTTTTGTCCAGCATAAATTCTCTTTGATGATCACATTATTCTGATCATGGGCTTGGTCAGTATCTATTGAGGAGAAACCCCTTTATCCCTTTATATGATTTTCTGGCAATCCCCCCCCCTGGGGGGGGGGGTGTTGATTCACCATATCTCTTTGATGATCACATTAGTCCGATCATGGGTTTGGTCAGTATCTATTAGAGAACCCCTTTATCCCTTTATATGATTCTCTGGCAATCTCCGGGTGTTGCTTCACCATATCTCGAAGCAAAATAGGAAACCAATGAGCATAAGTGACGTCAAAAGCAACAAAGACCAATGGTAAATTCTGAAGGTGTGAAATTTCCTTCTTTATAAGTATTATTTTGAAAATGATCAATGCCCCGTTGACGATTCGGAATCAGAACTGAGACTGTGAACTCTTTTATACGAACATTGTAACAGTTTTTTTTAAAGAAGTTGCTCTGTCATCTTTGTCAGACTGTTCTGCTAGTTATTCACGTTAAGCTTTCTTCATTAACTGAAATAAAGAAGCATGGTGTGATACGGTTTGCTTCACAAGTTCTAGAGACTTTGGTATCTGACAAAAGTGAATCTTCTATGCTAAAAAACTAAATCAGCTTGAACAATAGTAGACATTCATCTACTATCTTTTACGATAGACCTAATAGATTTTAGTACTCTCATCCTGATATGTAGTCTGTCAAAATGATCACTAACTTGTCTTCTGGCCAATCCCGCTTGATTTGCATAGCCAATGAGTAAAGCGGCTGATCAGCCGTTAGAGCCATGATTTATCCTGGGTTTAGAAACGATATATCTTTTTTTCACTATGTTCAGGGAATACTTAATGGTGAAAATTCTATGTGTTTTATCTTGTAAAGAACAAGCAAAGATACTATACATATTGGAAGCTTTAGTCATTCGGTGGTTTGCACGATGGGCTGACAATGTTATGTTGGATGAGTCGTCTGCATTGCTGGTCTATCATGAACTTTTCCCGCCATTTATATTAAAATCTGAGATGTCTTTGGAAGAGACTTGGACCTCGTAATGATATATCAGCAATGGAACTTTCTATCTGACTCTTCCTACTGATAAGGCTGGTTGTTTAGGCGTAAGACTCAGGAAGCTCAGGAATCTTTGATGCACTACCACACTATGGAAGGATGTAGATGTACTTACTTTGATGGAGAAATTATTGTGGTCCGAGTTACTTATAATAGGCCTACTTTCTTAAAACTGGTGGACACAAGTCCTCCACATATAGTTCGGATGGGGGATCGCCACCGGAGAGTGGGAGGAGGGACATAATTTCATGCAACTTTTCTAGACCGGTGAGTGATCGACCAGATCTGGTGGCGTTTCCGAGATATCAAGGGTCAAAGACCATGCTTTTACGATATTTACTAAATCTAAAAATTCATAAAAAATTTCGTTCTTGATGTATAAAATTCATGATTTCATTGAATTATTTTCTTTTGAAAAGGTGTTTGCTTAGTATAAAAATGCACGTGCAATCATTTCAGACTTTGAGCGCCAACCGAACCAAGTGGAGGGACAATACCAATATCACGTCATTCACCTTTATGCGTTCAACTCCATTAAGATGCCTCGCATGGAAGTTATCAAATTCGATTTCATCAATCCATTCTCAACAGACATTAACCTTAATAAATTGTTCAACATTGTCTCTGGCAAGCCTCTTCCTAGGGGTGTAGCAGAAGACCTACTGTCAACATACAAAAAGGGTGTTGAACTTTTCATTGCTTCCAGCGCGCCCTGAATCCAAAAATATTGAAGGAACAATGCTCTTTTTCGATCCAGTACAAAGAACACCATGGAGAAGGTTTCAAGAGAGTACAAAAAAGATAACACTGAAGTTTCGAGAAGAGAAGATTAAGGATATACAGTACAGAGAGATATCCTAGGTTACTTGCAGCAAAATCTTGTGAGGAACGCATGTCCATAGATTTGCATAAAGCTCTAGGAGTCTAGAATATTCATTAGCTTCACCATCATTAGCTCTGGCAACTGTAGATGGGGCTCGTCGAAAAACGCCCAAGAGTAAAATTATGAATATCATCCTTAATTCATTGGATTATGATGATGCAACTAATAATGGGCCAAGCAGTGCAGTTTATTTGATTGATCTTATTGCATACCTACATTCTTTGGTAAAACCAACTTCTACATTTAGGCTGTTAGCATGTGACACATACAATAAAAATAGCTTCAAACAAACAGGGCAGTTGGCAAGAGGCCAAGTTGAACAATACATTCTCCGATTACCTGATATTAGAATCCCACCTTCTTTTCGTCAATTTCTGTGTAACGGTTGCAATAAAGAAAGAATGCTACAACTGACCACGTAGAGGCAGATACAAAGATCTGCCTTACACTTCATGCATTAAGTTCTGGAGGTACAGATATTCCAATGGTTTTGTTGGCTAATGAGCATGAAAATCTGGAGATTATCATAGATCAAGGGAGCGGTAAGAGTCGGCGGTTTCTTGATGTTAGCCAATGTCAACTTATAACTGAACTTCAGAAACAGGCACTACTTGTTCTCCGCGCCTTTTCAGGGAATGATTACATTTCTTCATTCTTCAGAAAATGAAAGAAAAAATGGTGGACACTGATAATTATGGATGATGTGAATTTACAGATAACGTTTGCAGAAACGGGTTGCACAGAACACCTAACTAGTGAAATAATTGATGAGCTCCGGAGAATATGTACTTGTACTGCGAGTTGTGGACAGCGAAGACATAAAAGTGTTAATGAAGCAGAGCCACTTTTTTTAATTTATTTTTTTAACTGCTTCCATAATGGCAAGATTGCTGATTTAGCCATATTATCACCATGTCAGTCAGCCCTATTTTTACATATATATCTCGTAGCAATCATGTAGCCAGAATGGCTGACAAGCCCATCCAATCATTGAATAATCTAGTGAATCATGGGTGGACTGAAGATTTATCTATTCATTGGGTTGAAACAGCATACCCAGATGATATTGTTGGTCTCCTAATAGACACTGATGGAGTTCTTAGTACTGATGAATTCTGATGATGGTGATAATGAGGGAATATCTGATTGATATCTTATCTGGAGGACTGTTTGAAATCTTATCTTTTTTCTTACCAAACTCACCCTAATATTCTACATGCACTAATTTGTTGGACCTTTATATGATTAGAATCTATTTCGTGTTTCCCATTCAAATATTTACCTTTTAGATGATAATATCATGATTTTCCAACAATATCTAAGTATTTTGGAACAATTATTATACGTAGATGTTGACCTAGAAATTTTTTGTTGAGGTCAATTTTCCAAATCATTTTATTTAATCTCTTTTGAAAGTGTAGATGTCATATGACCTATATTTTGACCATTGACCCTAAATATCTCGAAAACGCCCCCGCACCTGGTTGATCGCCCACAGATTCGGAACCTACACAAAACACTAGCGTACAGAAGTTGCATCTAATTTCGTTCTCCCTTTGGTGGCGATTTACCCCCTCCCACCACTGGTCAAATATAAGTTTACATGAGTTCCACCCAGCTGTCCAAAGATTTCAACATTCTGTCATATATTATGTTAATTCCCTTTTTATGAAGCTTGTAAATTAATTCTCTTTATCTTGTCATGGCAAACACTTTTATTCCAAAATACACAGCATCTGTCTTAGAGTCTTTTAGATGCCTGGTGATTTTTTTTAGCCCTCCCTATATTTTATATAGCAGTTTTACAATAACTATGATTTTACTGGAACATGCTGCAGATGTGATCGATTGTCTGCACCATGCCCAGCAATACATACGAACGTAGATATTATAGGCTGGAAGCCCTTCCTCCCAAACCCTCCCTAAAATAGTCATGTGTTTAAAAATTTCATTACATATGATATCTATAGCTATTTAATATCTTAATGTCTTAGAATATAGCCTTATGAAAGAAACCCCTGATTTTTAGCTGACATTGAACCCCACACTGAGTTATTCGACTGTTTCTTCCACTTGTGTACCCTGGTAGTAAGCAAAATGTACTCTTTATTTTGTCACTGAACCATGACTAGTCATCTACCTAGGTTGCTAGAGGAGTTTGCTTTCCCGTAGATGAATTTCCTTTGCCTGACAAATGAGCTTCATCTGCTCACAGCCTCTGGTTTTCAGGAGCCAGAAACCTATCTTATGCACCACCAATGGCTTTGGAATTACCCTTGCTGCTTTTAGGCTCTTATGGGAACAAGACTGTCAGAGGGTTTATGGTTTGCAACTCATAATTTTTGTCGTTCTAGTATTAGCGGTGTCGTCCAGGGGCACCCCATTAAGTCTCGATTTTAAGCTTGTAAGGAGTTGACTATGTAACCTCTTTTTGATCGCTTCATGGTGACATGGAGTGTAAAACTCTTATGTTGCTACCCTTAATCAGCTGATGCGCTGAAGAATAAGCTAAAGAAGACAAGTAAATCAATATGTTGACACCAAAAAGTAAACAGGGATAAAACGAACAATCATTATGGTTTAAAGCAATTTGACCCTTAACTGGAGGTCAACTTAAAAAATAAAATGCCCTCCATACGGAGGCGTTCTGTGTGTGTGTGTGTGTCTTACCTGGAGCCACTTTGACATTGCTGCTACTGTTGCTCCAGTCTACAGAAACAAGAGACAATTTATTTTCGACTGAGTTATATAGATCCTTATTTTCCTTCCATAGAAATCATAGAAATTACATTATGAAGGCCCTCGTTTTGTCAGATTTACTCTCTACTACAGATTAACATGAAACGATAAAACGACCTCTTTTAAAGAGGTAAGAATACCTTTACTGAAGAGGAGAGGTTCTTTAATACACATTCTTTTCTTGCAGTGACTAAGAGTGATGTGTAGACATATTACCAAACTCGGTATCTTTATGGCGCTGCGTTATTTTGCGGATAGAATTTAGTTAATAAGAAATGATGAATACTTCAATAAGAACATCGTTATTTGATGCTTTCTGTTATATAAATCTGCTGTCTTTTAAGCAATGATTTACATGAGGATGTTGTCATATTAAAAAAAAAAACATGCCAAGTCTCTAGCCCATTTAGAGCAATTTTGCTTTGTAAATGGTTATTTGATTTCGTATAATTGGCATTACTTTTATCTGCATTTGGGTCGCTCCTGTCATCCAGTGAGCCAGTTTCCATTTCTTTTGCAATTTTGTCAATCTTTTCTCACAAGATTATCGCTAGCTAAATTAAAGGTTTTATTTTTCAATAATAATAATAATAATAATAATAATAATAATAATATTAATAATAATAATGATAATAATAATAATAATAATAATAATAATAATAATAATAATAATAATAATAATAATAATAATAATAATAATAATAATAATAATAATAATAATAATAATAATAATAATAATGCAGATATGACTCGCTAAGCATAATGGTACTTATCAATTGTTATCAACAAAAAAGTCAAGTCATGGCCGAAAAGAATTGTTTTTTTTTTTTAATTTTGTTTTTTTTTTTTAAGCAAACAGACATTAATTAACAAAAAGTTTCATATGGTGGAATTTTGATTCTGAAACGAGCTTAAGCAAGGACCTAGCACCTTTGAAACTCATGTTCATTGACATTCAGCTTTCAAAATTCGACAAAAGACCGGCATCTTACTAAATCCTTTCCATATTCAGTGAACTAATAACCACCGTCAGGGACTTAGGGGCTGGGAATAATCCTCAAACCAAATGGAAAAAGGGTAAGTTCTGGTCACATTTGAAGAACAATTGGAAACCTAATAGAATACACACACATTATATATTATATATATATATATATATATATATATATATATAATATATATATGTGTGTGTGTGTGTGTGTGTGTGTGTGTGTGTGTGTGTGTGTGTGTGGCGCGCGTGTGTGTGTATCAATAACTTGATCACGAAATATATAAAACGTGATGCTATGTATAATGTAAAGGGTAATGCCACAGAGGAAAATGAAAAGCGAGAACTACCGAGATCTTTCGGTCTTAACGACCCTTTAGTCCGTGGCAATACCCTTTATATATATATATATATATATATATATATATATATATATATATATATATATATATATATATATATATATATATATATATATATGATATAATATATATATATATATATATATATATATATATATATATATATATATATGTATATATATATATGCATTTATGCATTTATGTATATGTATGTATGTATAAGTGCATAAAAGGATGAAAACGGTCATGTAAGACTTAAGGTATATGTGACATAGAGTCTAAATTTCTTTGGCTCACTGTGAATCAGAAACATGTATGATATTACAGATGTGTTGGTTTATAAGGATTCCTCTAAATATGGCACCACATAAGGGGAGGGCATCTTAAAAGTCTTTTGTGATTGTGAATGAAGAGGAAAGCTACTACTCAGTGTAAAAGCTTTCTTAAATTATCAAAGATTATATGTCGGACAGGATTAGCATTATCAATAATGAAACTAATATCAAGAGGTATGAGTTCCATAGGGTGGCATTCGAGGCTTAAAACTTTTCGTATTGGTTATCAGCACCATTACATGTTTATTCTAGAGGAATTAATATATGCTTTATTTCTCAATACCCTTTCTGTTATTTTTCACTGTCAAGGCTACCAGTGACGCAGACAGTTCAGCTCTGGTAAATAAAACTGTAAAATGAGATCAATTTGGCAATAATTTCTCAAGAACAAAACCTATAATTTTTCATTTTTGTTGAATAAATGGCAGCCACCTTAACTGCGGCTTAAATATAAATGGACAAGGAGTTTCCTACGTACCAGAAGCCAGATTTATTGGGTAAGTATTTAAGAAAAGACTTTTGGTCTTGTCACTTTATTTACTAAAAGCCCAAGTGCATAAGCGTTTGGGTTTACCGAAAGGTCTCCCACACCACCTGGAGTTCTGATTGCTCAGTTCGTTAATGCTGCCAAAGGAGAACTTTTGATGTTTAGTGTTTACATCTCCCTCCCTTCAAAGACTCAAAACACTCAATGTGATTCGTAATGTTTGAATACAGAAAGTGCGTTGGTGGACGCTGGTACGATCCTTTTTTAACTACATCGGTGGACTTTGGAAAGATCCTTTTTTAACGTCTTCAGACTTTATTATCTTGAAAGTGGATCAAGTTACATAGCTCCCAGGTTCCCTAAAAAGCCTTGTTTTCAGGAGGAAGTCATATTTCAACCTTTGTAGAGACAATTCTTATATGCCATAGCTATTTTCTTTCAGAGTGAAATAAATTGTAATCAAATCATATTTAGAAACAAATAAAATAATAGTTTTTAATTAATGTTTTAAACTCCCACCCCTTAGAATTTAGTAGCAGTAACATTTTGTAAGTGTTTAGAATACAGAAGATAGCCCTGTCAGTACATTAACTGCTGGGTATTTATACACCGATGGTATGAAATCTTATGGTAGGGTGGGGGGGGGGGGTCAGAACTGTATTTACCTAATATTCAGTGCAGAGGCTCTTAAAGTATCTTGTGTTTGTGTTCATTTCCATCTTGTTGCTATTTACGAGAATTCTGTCCCATTCCAAAAGAGATTTCTTAATCGATAGTGATTCTATATGCATTCAGTCATTGGAAAATTTTAATAACAAACATCTTCTAGTAACAGAAATACTTGGCTAGGTATCCTTATCAAGCTGATGCTTTGAAGCAGGGGATTTTTTGGATACCAGCCTGTAGCGCTGGTGAGCAAAGAAGTGAAAGGGTAGGTCACTTTGCAAGAAACATGGAAATGCAACTTCTGAGAAAGATTCATTTGCAGTTTTAGAGTAACTAGGTAGGTCCTTCCCAAGCAATGTCTGGTGTCAAACAGAAAACAAAATTTTAAAATGGCAGATTGATAATAAAAACAATTCTAATATTTGCATTAACGAATGATGTTTATTATCAAAATTCTCCATTAGCTGAGTGCACAATCCCTTGATTATAATATCTCGTTTGGGATGAGTTAGAATTTATATTGGTGACATCAAGATGGCAAATAATTCAGCGGTGAATAACAAGGAAGCCATTCACTAAGATTAGAAAATTACAGTTCGGACCCCATCAGTGTATTTACGCAAAGCATTTCGTGCGCTGAAACATGCCTCATTTTCGTATTATAGATATATATTATAGATTTAATAGATATATATTGAATGTTACTGCTAGGAAATTCCTAAGGGGTGTTGGGGGCGAGGGAGGTGAATTCGGTAGCATTAAATTAAAAGCAAATATAATGACTGACTATATTTTTTAGTTTCTACATATGGCATGATGTGTTTGGTAGCATATGAGAAATACTCGAAATTACTGAGTGAGCTCTAACATAGGTGTACAGACGGATGTCAGGGAGAACAGCTCTTTGTCATTGAGGAGGGATTGGCCACACAAGTTTGACCCGTGGATTTTCGTAAATAGTAACCTTGCCATTCTGTGATGGTTGCTGGGTTCCCTTGATTGTAAAGCATGGTAGTCGTGTATTTCTGGAACCTGGTCCAACTCCTCCGGATTTGCGATGTCTATCTCTCAGAATACCAGTTGGAAGAAGGTCATTTCCCTCATACCAGAGTTCGTGAAGTAGGTATGTACGTTACAACTAGTATTTTGAAGTTTGCTCACCTAACGTTATTCTTGCTTATGTGTATGCACATGATTTGTGGTTAATCTATTAATTTTATCAGGCACAAGCTTTTATTTCAGGCATTGATGACCATAGTCACTGTTGCGTCGGTTTACTTGTATAAGTCAATCAGTGAATCGACATATCTTCTTAAATAATGTTAATCCATCGCAATTGTCACGGACTCATCAGTTACCTAATCACTTTTTCAAAGGAAGAGTTACTGACTTCATACACTAAGGATCTTTTCCTTCATCCAAACTTACCTTAACACCCACTCAATTAGACTTTTACCACCATATTGCAGCATCTTGCTCGTGGTATGAATATCTCCTTACATCTTCATCTGTTGTCCTCCATCTTGCCAGTTATTTACAGGAATACTGAAACACACTTCTCAGAATTACACAAACATAAGCGCTTGTTGACATCCAGGCTCCTTAAACTTAGAAAAGACAAGAACTCTGCTCTCTCCTATCAGTATATCAATCCACCCAATCCAATTCAAAATCACCCCCCCCCCCCTCTCTCTCTCTCTCTCTCTCTCTCTCTCTCTCTCTCTCTATTTCTCTGAACATGTGCATTTCTGTTCAGAAATGCTTGTAGCGGCTAATTCTTGAACAAACTATATTCTCTTGTTTAGTCTAAAGAGTATTGAAGTAGTATTTAGCAGCATTGTAATATTTGGTCAAAATGAAGAAGACTCCTCGTGTAGATTAGCTTGATAAATTTATTTTGATATCAGTGATCATGAACTTGCTTGTACTCTACTTTTATTATAATTATTTGTTGGATGGAACCCTAGTGATAGTAGAAGCAGACGTTCACGGGATATTTAGAAATACTCGTGAAACAATAAAGCGAGTTCAATAAATGGGAATTTACCCATTCCTTAAACGCTTGTATTAATGTTTCTTTCATTCCAGATCATTGGATCTTTAACTAATTGCAAGCTGCTGATTCTTTTATGTGTATGATCCGTAACTAATCAATTTAGTATCGTGTATGACGATATAAAAACATCAGAAAATGCACTCTGTCCTTATGCTGTTAAGGAATATGTGGTTGTAATTACTGATGCTATCTCGCTTTCAAACTTTAAAAAACTTGATTTTGTTATGCGAGTATGTTTGAGAGAGGAGAGAGATACCCACGTAGGTATGACGACACACCTCGGTAAGAGATAGAAAAAATTCTGGGTATTTACTTCTTACAAAGTACGTAAGGGGAGTGATACTGAAAGCGACAGGGGCGGTGTAGGAGGAGGGAAGAAGAGTCTGAACAACGATACGAATCCAGTTGAGCAGATCCTTTGAACTGTTGAACTAAAGGAGGAGGGGGAGGAGAAGTAGGAGTCGGTTCCTACACGGTTGAGAAGAAAAACTGCGCCATCCATTTAGAGCAATTAGTACCTATTCAGGAACTTCATTGGAGGAGAGGCATAAGTCATGGGCTCGATCCTGCCTCACAATCCATTGAAAGCCTGGATTAACTCAGCGACGCGTTGGAGCACCTTTTTGGAATGAATTATCGCTTCTAAATGCTCTCGCCATAAGGCCCACTTGACCTTCGGGGGGTCTTTCGGGTCATTGCATGAGGGACACCTTTTAATTTTTTTTATTTCTTGTTTTTTGTTTCTCTTGTTATATGCGGGTACTAAGTGCTTGCTATTTTAGATCAGCACAACCTCCAGTTCTGAAGAGCCGAAATCTGAAGACTGACAGGTCCTGAATAATTCTGGAATTTAGTCACACAGTTAAGATCTGCATGATCCTTGAAGCAAAAGAAGCCGAGTATCTTAGAACATTTTATGGGCTTCTCGCTGACAGTGTGAGTGCTGTCTGTTTCTCACCGATCTGACGGTTGCTGGTTTTCGTTTTGTTCACCCAAACATTGGTCTTGCTGAATAAAAGTGAGTTTCACGAGCATAATACTGAGATCTTAAAAGTTACTAGAGTAATATATTAACATAAAGGTAAAGCCAGCACTTTGTTTCAGATTACTGTTCCTGAGATATTTTATCAAATTGCTAATCAATCAAATCAAAATTAATAGAAAAATGTTATTGAACATATACGTTTATTTCTTTTTCAAATCTCTTCAATAAAGTTTGAGAAAAATTAACTTCCACGGGTAAAGAAGTCTTTTGTGATTCATTTCTGGTCATCATTCCTTGGAAAGATGGTGGCAGAGTTGAAGGAAAATCCCATTATTCTTTGTTTTTATGGAACGTGGTATGACAGGGAATACCAATGTAGAGAATAAACTCTTGCCGATGCTCAAAGCTAATGCCACCCTTCATATGACAGGGTAAATACAGACTTACTATATGAAAATATATAGACAAAATACGCAATCCTCTGCAAGAAAAGGCTCTGAAATGATCCTCAAGTTAGAAAAAAAAAAAAAAAAACTATACTACGTTACAAAATGGCCTGAGAGAGTTGCCTACCATAAAATAAATTGTGATATTCTTCTGGAGACTGGTGAAGTCGATATTTGTACTCATGGCGAGTAAAAGTAATCAAACACTATCACATTCTTGAAATAATTAGGTATTAGCTGCGTTGCGTAATTAAATGAGCTTTTCAGCCTTTCCCACTATTATCACCCGTACTACGACAAGATCAGCTGAAAATTATGTAATGACTGAACTGTTCTCAATATCTCAGGCCTTCACTTTAAAATAGCAGCCTTCTCTCTCCCTCTCTTTCGTGTTCTTTTTTCTTTTTTATGCTGTCAGGACAAAACAAAACACATTCCAAACACAGCAAAAATTTAATGGCAATATTTTGTGTGCACATGTATCATTCAGCCATCCCAAGTGGTATAGATACATTTAAAAGTAATGTATGAATAGAGGATGTGTCTTCAGTATTTCTCCTTCGTAATCTCTATGGCATTGCAGCCCGCACATTTAATGTTCTCTTCTCAATTCAAAAGCAAGCTACTATGACTACTTTGTAACTCCCTCCGTAAGCAATTTAGCACTGCAATTAATGGCAATTAACAGTTAACAGTATCCTAATCTCATCATTAAGATATTTGCCCAAAAGTTTTTTGCAAGACATATCTCTCATGTTCTTTCTATTTTTTATCACAGATGGAATAGCAATGAAATATGTTCTCAATTTCAGCATATGAGCTCAAGTAAACATTAGCAATTTAACATTATCTAAGGCGTTCCAGCACTGTGCACTGCATAAGGCAAGGCTTTGCCTGATGGCCCGTCTGTTGACAAGTGATTTGGGCTGATTTGTCATTTCCAGTTTAAAATTTAATTCTGTGAGTCAAACACCTCCGATATCATCAGTTGCACCTACGGCATCTGCTTCCCATTCGAAGTCTTCTATTATTTGCTCGTGAACATCTGTTCTAAATATGTTTCAAGAGATCGTTAATTGTAAAACACATGGCGTAAATTATTTTCATTGCCTTTTTCAATGATTTTCTATATAAAATAACAAGACCACTGGTTCGTACGATCTTATAGGTCCCTGACAAGATACAAAATTCTTTATCAGGATCATATTTATTGTTTGTTGTTTGCATCAGGCAAGAACTCCCTTTAACTCCTTTCGTCTCAATGCCTTTCTGGCTGAATGGAATAAGTAGCTGTCGTTCCTTACCAAATTAGGTATAAGTTCGAATGCTTTGATATGAAGGTTTGTGTGTGTGTGTGCGTGTGTGTTATTGTATGATTGTAAAAGCAAAAGTCACATTTGAATTGTATGCAAGTTAATATTCAAAGTATAGCTTTAATTTCTTCATAAAAGCCATAATTTAACATTTACTGGAATTTACAAGGACTCCAGTTCTCAGTGTCTTTTATAAGCCTGAAAAAAAGTTTTTTTTTACTTCCTTAATAAAATCGCTCTGTAAGTCAAATAGGGTTTACCTGGATCTCGTGTTTTACATATATTTTACTGATATGAGTATATCCTAAATTTCCACAACACAACCCACACACACACATATATATATATATATATACATATCTATATATATATAGTATATATATATATATATATATATATATATATATATATATATATATATATGTATATATATCCATATATATACATATACACATATATATATATACACACATATATATATATAACATATATATACAATACATATATATATATTATCCTATATATACATATATACATATATATATATATATATATATATATATATATATATATATATATATATATATAGTTACGACCTTATTTACGGCTGTAATTTCAAGGGTTCTTGTCTTTACTCAGAATTTGCGGTCAGTAAAAATGTAACACAGCAATTTAGGAACAAAAGAACAAACACCTCAACAAAAGTTACAATATTTATTTACACAAGAAAAAGGTAATGGTTGGCGAAAATAATAATCAAAATGAACATATAAAACAAGGGAAAACCAACCTTAAGATCTTTAAAAGATCACCTACAACTAAATTAAACCCTAAGCCAAGAAATAGGAAATTTTAAATATGACACTTGAGGCAGGTACCTTCCAACTTACTGGCCAGATAAATCTAACCTAAGAAACTAAGTTAGGTAGAGGGAAGCAAGAGAAAATAAGAGGTTGAAAACTTAATAATACTCCTACCTAACGCATACAAACTAAATTGCACTTAAAATCTAATTTAGTGACCAGGATATATGCTAAGAATAATTATAATAATTTAGAAACGTTCAGATAATAAACAATATACGAAAATAACCTTACAAATTTAGAATAAGGACACAAGGCTTAGTAGAACATCTCATCAGGCCATACAAGGTCCAGCAGACCGTACTGCATACAGGGGCGTGCAAATCTACAGGTACACAGCGATCCACGATCGTCTTAAATAGCTATAAAAACTTCCCATACCTGTAGATAGCCGCCCTACTTGTCTCCACGAGTTCCAAGAACTCACTGACGCTGATGAAGAGGTCAACTGGGTCAAGCTGCAATGCCTGCAGGCAACCCAAAATACCACGGGAACACCGAGGGTGGTAGCCTCCGAGAATCCGGGACGTCAACGGACCTCGCACGCCACAAACTGCACCGTTCTAAGTAAGTACGGGCCAACTCGTTCGGAATCCTTCCGACGAACGAGGGAAGGGGCGTGGCTGACGAATGCCGCGGGTGACAAACACCAGCGACCACACACAAGGCAGGGAAGGATTAAAGAAGCCGTGATCCAAATCTCTGTACAAGAACTGCAGAAGTGACCAAAAGTTAAGTGGCAAAGCGTCAGGCTGTGAGGAGGAACTCGAACTCACCCTGTCACGTATCACCACCCTCAAGATCAAGGTTTCCACTCGAGTCAACACAGCTCATAGGAGAGAAAAAACAACGATCGTTAATAAGGCACTTCAGTAGTTCACTAATACCGGGGGAGAAGGTGGTAAACAAAGCAAAACTGCGAAGTCATATGACTCCCTTACAGAGTTCATCAAACTAAGAGCTTAAATATATGAGAAACTATACTAGCTTATACAATAAACTTAAAACTAACAAAACAAGATCAAAAGGTTGCGGACAACTATTAACAAATTATAACAAATTATGATGAATTTACTTTAATCTAATAATATTATAATATAATATTAATTTATAATAATATTATATATACATTAATATAATAGATATAATATACTTAATAATATATATTATATACATATATATATATTATACATCTATATATATATATATATATATATATAGTGTAAAATATGTATATAATAATTGTATATAATATAAATATATAATGGTAATGTGTGTGTGTGAGCGCTAATAAATTTAGGATACTCTCATATCAGTGAAATATATGTAAAACACGAGTTCCAGGTAAACCCTGTATGACTTACAGAGCGATTTTATAAAGAAATAAAGAAAAAAAGTTTCTTGAGGCTTATAAAATACACTCAGAACTGGAGTCCTTATGAATTCCAGTAACTGTTAAATTATGGCTTTTATGAAGAACTTAAAGCTATACTTTGAATATTAACTTGCATACAACTCGAAATATCAGTTTGAGGGTTGTGGTTATGGGTTATGGAAAGTGAAGAGCAAAACCTGAAACATTCTTGCGATAAAGCTTATTCATTTCCTCTGTTCGTGATGGAGTCTGATGCCAAATTATCGCACAATATGTTGCTGTGTTTGAAGATGAAATGTTTGCAAACTGGGAGAAAATTTGTACATTAGCGGCGATTATCTTTTGGTACTATCACTTCATCCATGTATATTATGCACCTAGACTTTACACCAGATAATCATGTTTTCGTAGATGTACTGAATAAGTATAATTTTCCACAAGCATACCCATGTTTTGAACAGGCTGATGGAGGCAAGGAAAGCTTTAAAAATCTATCGTCAATCTCTCATAAACTTATGAAATTCCTTGTTTCATATCAATTCACCATTCATTAGTCTAAGGATTTGTGTTCATAATGTGAACACAAATTAGATAACTCACAAAAAGCATGGAAAATCTTGACCTTCATATAAGCATCACCAAGTGAACTGGCAATTGATTTAACTTTTTTTTCTTATCCTGTCGAATTCATGAGTAAAACACATGCATCCAAATGTTGGGTTACATTCACATTTCCGTTATACAAGCGCATCGCCTACCTGATCACCAGGCGTTAAGGGTAAAACTTTTATTTAAACTTAACCACATCTCTAGCCAACACATGCGCCAACAGTTCTTTCCCACGAATGCAGATTCATGATGATCATTTGGCGACTTCAAATCCTTTCGTAAATTGCCATTGATCTGGTCTTAAGAATTAAGAGTAATCTTATCATTTTTTTAGTGTCCAAACAAATTCCTTGGCTTTATGCAACTTTATCGACTGACAGAAATAAACAGATCCAACTCGCACGTCACGTTGTCATAAACTTCAGGAAAGAATAAACGTGAGTTTGTTCACTTTCGTTTTCCTCGCCGAAATTCCGAAAACCTCCAACTGAATTCTCTCAGTAGTTGACTTTTATAAGGACCTGCACTTAAGACAACGAGGGAAAAAATGATGCATAAAATATCAACAT
The DNA here is from genome assembly GCF_015104395.2 of Macrobrachium nipponense. Classification (NCBI taxonomy): domain Eukaryota; kingdom Metazoa; phylum Arthropoda; class Malacostraca; order Decapoda; family Palaemonidae; genus Macrobrachium; species Macrobrachium nipponense. The sequence continues at coordinate 8,135,398 of NC_061106.1, read as the reverse complement.
CTTCAATTTGTATTCTTATCTTTCTGTAACTTGGAAATGGATATTATTATTCTTTATACATAGCGTAATCATGAAGACTGAGTAACAGTGAAAATTAGGCAAACTGCGCAGAAAAGAATGAAGGTTTTTGGAAAAGTTTCGTACCCTAGTTAAAGAAGTCTTTATTTAGGTAAAACAACAATCTGAAGAAATATTCCAGAGAGGAAATGTAAGAACAGCAATCATGTACAGAAAATGCAATTTCATAGACTTTTTCAGTCTTGGATATCAGCATGTTCCTGTACTTCAGCTATTAATGTCCATTACGTTTGGAAAAATTTATTGTTTTCCAAATACACATTTTTTATTAATAGTTTCTCAAGATATATTTACCAGGTTAGGAATCTCTCTCTCTCTCTCTCTCTCTCTCTCTCTCTCTCTCTCTCTCTCACTAATTTTTAAATTTAAGAGGTCGTTCAGTGCCCTCTGTTCACTCCTCAAATATTATACACTGCAGAAAGGATATGATTTAATTCTTGTAATTATTCGATGTCTGCTTTTTTTCTTTTCTTTTTTTAGAAGTATTCCATGATTTTCTGCAAAAGGTTTCGTTACCATGACGCAAAACTTCATCTTTTCTTATTCTCTTTCTTCTTGAGTTATATACCGCCTCCTCATTTCCCCACTAAACCACCTGGTCATCCACCACGGGCGTGTGGGGGCGTGGCGTGGGCGTAGCATGGGCGACGGGGCGGCGGTAATGGCAGTGTCAGCCACTAATTGTTTAAGGCCGGCGTTGTCACCTCTTATTACTGTTCGTTTAGGACCAGCTCTATAATTACACTCTATCCTGCGCACTCCCCCTTCTCCCCCTCCTACATTTGCTTCCCCTCCCCCCCTTCGCCTCCTTCCCTTATCCTCCTTTCGTTTCAACCTCTCTCTCTCTCTCTCTCTCTCTCTCTCTCTCTCTCTCTCTCTCTGATTGTCTTTTTTTTTTTTTTGCCCTTTTCCTGACCTCAGTAAAATTTCTCTCTTCCTTACTCTTAATGGAATATTCATTTTTTCCCCACTATCCTTTGTTGCTTCATTATTCTCCTCACCTTCCTTTATTCCTACCCTCTTCCCTTATTACCGCTCCTTTCTTGCCTTTGATGTCATTTTTTCCCTACCTCTTTTACACCAACGTTTTTCTTTAACTTGTCTATTACATCTTTCCCCAGTTTTAACTACATTCCATCTAAGCTTTTATATTAGTTGTTTAATTCTTTGTCATCATATATTTGGCTAATCTGCCCCTTCCCATTTTATCAGCTGTAATTCGCAGGGATTAACCACCGTCTTCCTTTAGGTACATTTATGTTGTTTGTACGTAACGGTCTTGGAGGAGAGATGTTCGACGGTCTACTAGATTATTTAAGCTGGTCTTTAACCGAAAGGAACTTGGTAAAAAGCAATTATGCGATTGAAACCGGAATCTTCAGAAACTGCTCTTCTTCAACTACAGATTAAATAGGATGAGAAATTTCCATTAGATCATTTTAGAATTCTTCCGTGTGGGCCTTAGGCAACTAATCCATTTCTGAGGGTTTCATGATGTAAACCTGCGGATCCTTACTACTATTTTATTTGACCACCTAAAACCTTAGTGACCTGATATATATGAATAAAAGTATACTGTGTTATAAACAGTATAGAATGAAAGGATAATCTTAAATTTCAAGCAGATAATTTGTTGTTGACTCATGTATTCATTCTCTATAATCCTATATGTGTATATATACATGCATGTATATATATACACACACACACACACACACCCACACACATATATATATATATATATATATTATATATATATATATATATAATATGATCCTATATGTGTATATTATCATGCATGTATATACAACACGCGCGCGCCACATACACACATACACACACACAGATATATATATATATATAATATAATATATATATATGTATATATAAAAATCCTATATGTGTATATATACATGCATGTATATACAACACGCGCGCGCGCGCGCACACACACACACACACACACACACACACACACACACACATATATATGTATATTATATATATATATATATATATATATATACATATATATATATATATATATATATATATATATATATATATATATATTCACGAAAGGATTAGAACTAATGCCTTCTATAGAGACAACGACAGACAGCCTTTTAGATGCTTAGATGTAAGTTATACCCAAGTTAATGTAAAGTAGATATCAAACGAATTTTGTGGCTTGATGTTCCTGAATATAGAAATAGCTCTCGTGTATGTTTGAGAATTCATTTATATATTTATAATAAATACCGTTCAGTGGATATTTAGGGCAGTGGTGCTGTACTTCTCTGAAGGATTCCCCTTTCTTTTTGAAGAGGCTTTTTAAGAAAGACCCGCTTTCGTTCTCTTTGTATGAACTTCGATTTGTGAGAAGGTAGTCGCTATCTCACGGAACATCAAAACACAAATTACAAATATCGAAATCTGGTAAGTGAGTTAAACCGTATTGCAACTGTCTTCTTTGTTTTTAAATCAACGAAATCATCAGTTTCTGCAATGATATCGACTCTACCGAATAAATCTGATTCATTTAACGTTAGATATAAACAGCCAAACCTATCTTGGTCTCATTAAGCTACGAAGGTAGGCTTCTATAAGTTAAATTTCGAAAATCTTTCCTCTCGGAAGCCAACGAAGTTGACGAGGTTTTCATACCTTTTCAAATGGTCCTCGGCTGCTTTCCATACTGTTTTCTTAGGGAAAACCACTTGCACATTAATGTATTTATTACTAACATTAATGTCAAACTTTATTCTAAATCTAAATAATCATAAACATCTTCCATTCCTATAAAGACAAAACCCAATTGAAACGAATGTATAGAAGACTTCGCTAAGGAGAGAAATAAATAATGATATGGAAAAAGAGTAGGCACAAGTCAAACATAGGTGAAATTATGCATCATTCTCTAGAAAATAACAGAAGCATATACAACAGCTTAACTTTTAACCAGCTACATAGCTACAATATAAAGAAAAAATTTAAGACAAACGTTAATGTAGAAAATAAAAAGTAATGGAGTTATATGGAGGTTACTATAAAATGGTATCACTTTGAATATATGTACAGCTGCTTAAAGAAGTGGCCAACTACGTTTGACTAATCAATATCTCATCATGTACCTGATATACAGCTTATGTCAAAGAAGGCAATAACGGAGCTACAACTATTGCTCCGTCCTTGTCCTTTACAAGTGAGGCCAGTATCTTTGTTATTTGCCGTGGCATTCACCTCTCTCTGTCTGTCTGTCTGTCTGTCTGTCTCTCTTTCTCTCTCTCTCTTTCTCTCTCCTATATATATATATATATATAAAATATATATAATATATATAATATATTATATATATAGTATATATATATATATATATATATATATATATATATATATATACTATATATATATATATATATATATATATATATATATATATACTCGTCGCTCAAGTATATGCATATGCACTTTTTCATTGCAGCTGCTAACCTACAGATATGTTGAAAACTCTCAGTCCTCTCACTCTCTCTCCGCTTTCTCTCTCTCTCTCCTCCTCTACTCTCTCTCTCCCTCTTCTCTCTCTCGTCTCTCATTCTCTCCTCTCTCATCGTCTCTCTTCTCTCTCTCTCTCTCTCTCTCTCCTCTCTCTCTCCTTTTCCTGTTAAGATAGCTGCTTCAGTTATATTGCCCAGCATTTTACATATTTTATATTTCACCACTTCTCACCACCACCCTCCCTTCCTATTGGGACAGGTCTTGGACTTGAAGGGCACTGGGAATGTCTCTATTCATCTCAGTAACCTTAAAAACTATGGACTAGACTCTAATATCTGTAGTTTTCAGTTATTTTTACATGTCACCACCTTCCCACCCGCACCTTCTTATCAGGGTAGCACTTAGACTTAAAGGACATTAGAGTGTTACTATTAATCTCAGCGAACTTGAAAACTATAGATTAGAATTAATATCTGTTGTTTTCTGTTATTTTTACATTCCATCCCCTTCCCACCAGTCCTCACACCCATTTCCTATTGGGGCTGAACTTGGACTTAAAGTCCATTGTGAGTGTCACTACTTATCTCAGTGGCCTCGAAAACTGTGGATTAAACATTAATAACTGTTGTTTTCATTTATTTTTACATGTCATCCTCTTCCCACCCCTTCTCACAACCCCCTTCCTATCAGGGCTAAATTTAGACTTAAAGAATTGGGAGTGTCACAATTAATCTCATCGACCTTAAAAACTATAAATTAGACATTAGCATCTGCCGTTTTTGGATATTTTGGCATATCACCCCCTTCCTAGCCCTTCTTACCTGCCCCTCATTCTATCAGGGATGAACTTAGACTTGAAGGCCATTGGGAATGTCTTTATTTGTCTCATCAACCACGAAAACTATAGATTAAACACTAATAGCTGTCATTTTCAGTTATTTTTATAAGTCACCCCCTTCCCACCCCCTTCTCACACCCCTCCCTATTGGGGCTGAACTTGGAGTTGAAGGTCATCAGGAGCATCAGTATTCATCTCAGCAACCTCAAAAACTATGGATTAGACACTAATATATGTAATTTTCTGTTATTTTTACATGTCACCCCTATTAACCCCATCCTATTACCCCCCTCCTATCGGGGCTGAACTTGGACATAAATGGCATAGGGAGTCGCACTACTTATCTCAGTGACCTCAAAAACATTAATATCTGCCATTTTTCGGTTATTTACATGTCAGCCACTTCTCCCCCCTTTTCCACACCACCCCCCTCCCTATCAGGGCTGAACTTAAAGGGAAACAGGAGTGTCACTAATCATCTCAGTGACCTCAAAAAGTATAGATTAGACGCTAATATCTGTCATTTTCACTTACTTTTACGTTTCACCCCTTTCCCACCCGCTTCCTACAGGGCCCATTTGTGCCAGTGATGTCTTACCCTACATTATCTTTCGCAGATGGTAAGTTATATGTAGACCAAGTTTTATTGGAATTGCTCGATACATTTTAAAGTGTATGTGTCACATACACACATACATACTCATCATATATATATATATATATATATATATATATATATATATATATATATATGAAATTATAATAGCCACAATACCCTCTTAACTTCTCAAATTCTTTGCTCTTTTTGATACGCTTGTCACTACAAAACCTTGAGCTGCAACTTTAAAGAAATTTGAAAGATATCATGATGTCCAGTAGTGGAAACGAACCCCGGATGCCATGATCACGACGAGCTCACATCAAGATATCTTAAAATTCCTTTGAAGTTGGAGTTCAAGGCTTTGTAGTGACAAGCGTATTAAAAAATGAGCAAAGAATTAGAGAAGTTAAGAGGACATTGTGGCTATTACAATTTCATATATACATATATATATATATATATATATATATATATATATATATATATATATATATATATATATAAGAAAATGTGTGTTGGATTGTTTGTGTATTTGTTTGTTTGTATGAACACTATACAAATCACATTTATTGACCAATTTTGCTGAGATTTTAAATATAAGTCAATATCAAACCAGGAAACCGAATTAGAATTAAAATTAAATTAAAACTAATAGTTGGGTAAGGGAGGGGGTAGGGGAAGGGGATGAAATGTAAATATTAGTGTTTAATCCATAGTTTTCGAGGTCACTGGGAAGAATAGTGACACTCTCGGTACCCTTTAAGACCAAGTTCAGCCCCAATAGGGAGGAAGGTGAGAAGGGGGTGGGACGGGGGAGACCTGTAAAAATAACTGAAAACGACAGATATAAATTCCTAATCCATGATGATTAGTGACACTCCCTCTCCTGATGGCCTTTAAGTCCAAGTTCAACCTTGATAGGGGCGGGCTGAGAATGGGGTGGGAAGGAGGGTGAAAATAATAATTACTGAAAACGACAGATATTAGTGTCTAATCCATAGTTTTCGAGTCCTAAAGCCCTTTAAGTCCAAGTTCGGCACCAATAAGAACGGGGGGCTATGTGAAAAGGGGTGGGTAGGTGATGACATGTAAACATAACAAAAAAATACAGATATTAGTGTCTGATCCATACTTTGTGATGTCAGTGAGATGCATAGTGACACTCTCAATGCCCTTTAAGTCCAAGTTCAGCCCAGAAGGAAGGGGGACATGAGAAGGGGTGGAAAGTTGGTGACATTTAAAAGTAACTGAAAACAACATTTATTAGTCTAATCCATAGTTTTCGAGATCGCTGGGCTGAATAAAGACACTCCCTATGCCCTTCAGGTCCAAGTTCAGCCCCAATAGGAATGGAGGGTGGGAAGTGGTGAAATGTAAAATATCAAAAATGCTGGGCAATGTAACTAAACTATCTCAACAGGAATGAGAGAGAGATAGAGATAGAGTTTTAGTTTGGGTGTCATTCAGATATGGACCTGGGCAGCAGCAGGGGTTCGGTCAGTAAGTATTCATATATATATAATATTCCTACCTATAGGGCTATATATATATATATATATAGTATATATATATTTCTTATATATATATACCTATATATATAAAATCACTCATTATCACAGGTGAAAAAATATAAGACGGGCTGTAGGTCCTGACTGGCAAAGGCTGTGCAAAATATTGGCTATTCAATCGAAGACTGAATATATATATATATATATATATATATATATATATATATATATATATATTATATATATATATATATATATATATATATATATAGATATATATATAAATATATGTATATGTATATACATACTATATGTATATATATATATATATATATATATATATATATATATATATATACATATATCACTTGGATACTTTATTCATTTATCACATATTAGCACAGGTGAGAAATAAGAGACGGAATTTAGGTCCTGACCAGTTTCGACTTTATTTTTAAGCCATTGACGAAGGACTGATACATAGCAATAGAAGTCACACACACACATATATATATATATATATATATATATATATATATATATATATATATATATATATATATATATAATATACTGTAGAGACTGTACTGACGAACATACTCAACCGTGTGAGACTATAGATCCACCCACAGGCAGTTGTGTATGTCCATTTTATTACCTTCTGTGAAATCATCACATTTTTATCCCAAAATAGTACAAATTGTTTAACTAAGTTTCAGTAACAGACTTAATACAACAGAGAGAGAGAGAGAGAGAGAGAGAGAGAGAGAGAAGAGAGAGAGAGAGAATAATCAAATACAATGAATCACTATGAGAACTCGTACGTAATTAGATTTTAAAATTCATGCTGACAAGTCTAACAGTTTTAGAATTTGAGTACCTGTTTATTGTTCATCTTAATTATTTGGGGGAGGTGTCGGTTAATTAGCAACTGTGACATTAGGATGTAGAGGATATCCCTGCACTTGAAATTATAAACATGTTTGTTGGTTACAAATTAATTTTCACAGTGATTTATTAAAAGAAAATGAAATTATTCGCATGATGATTTCAAGTAAATATTTCTTCGCGTTTTTTTTTTGGAGAATGTTTTATTTTTATTAAAATTAATTTGATAGAAATAGATTCGATTTTTTGCTAATAGGACACTGAATAACGAAATTATTTCAAGGGAAAAACAGACTCATCAGAGTTCATACACAATTTCGCCCTCTCTCTCTCTCTCTCTCTCTCTCTCTCTCTCTCTCTCTCTCTCTTCTCAACGGCACAAAGAACGAAATCGGGAGCGATGAAAGGTATTTTTCCTGTGCAAAGCAACTGGTGCTGCATTAAGAGCTAAAGAGCAGGAGAAGAGACGTAGGAAGAAGACGGAGGAGACATGGCAATGGGAAAGGTGGGGAGGAGGAGAGGGAAGGGGAGGAGGAAAGAGGAGGATGAAGAGGAGGAAGGAGGAGGAGGAGGAGGAGGATATGAGCCTTAATAAAACTGAGCATTAAAGATGTGCTGTCAAAGTCCAGCCAGGAGAATGTTTTGGGTGCGCTGCGCGTCTCTTCGGCCCAACACCTGTCGGAGAAGTTTAGCTTTAGAAAACGCTCCCTCTAATTTTCGCATCAGTTTAAACTTGCCACTAATCACTCTTTTGGGGGATTTAAATAATTAGGCTTGTAATGACTTGTAAATTAGATAATAATGTGTAATTTTGCTGTTGCAAAGTCCGGGGCCCGAGTTTGGATTTAAAGGGGGAAGAGAGAGAGAGAGAGAGAGAGAGAGAGAGAGAGAGAGAATTTCTTGAAGTGTTTCAAGAGAGATGTATGGTATTCGCTGAACAAGGTCATTATTTCTTTCAGCACTATTGCCAGACATTAATACGCAACGTAACAAACAAATAATTGAGTAGCTTACTCGGTTCAAGTCTTGATTTCATTTAAATTTTTTAATAAATTTTCCCGACTATTTGTAATTATATAAAGGAAACAGCTCACTCTTCCCTGTTAATATATATATATATATATATATATATATATATATATATATATATATACATAAATATATATATATATATATATATATATATATATATATATATATATATATATATATATATATATATATTACTAGAACAGGTAAACAAGTAAACTGAATTTCTTCTTTGCATTTTCGCCCCATTATGTTATTCATCTTTGCTGATGAATCTTCCATCTTTTTTCGCTTCCTTTCATTACCTTCCGTCTTGCTACTACATTTCTTTGGTGTTTCGTCCTGTCTTCTGGTTCTGTTAAAGCTGAAAAAATGTTCTTATAATTGTTCAAGTCCGCCTCGTGTATTGGGAAACCACAAGACGAAGAAATCCAGCCTTGAAGCTCGAGGGAAATTTACGATGGGGCAAATTACTCGCTAACTCCATGACAGAAAATTTTTTGGAATAATGATATATGAGGCCCATCGGATGCGTTCCTCGCATGCTAAAGGGGCTAATTGCTGTTGCTTCCTAATGAACCTGTGGAGGAGGGAGGAGGAGAGGGAGGAGGAGGATTGGAGAGGAGAAAGGATTGGAGGAGGAGGCAGGAGGAGGAGGTTAGGATGAGGAGGAGGCGGAGAAAGGTTGGCGGAGGAGGAGGAGGAGGTTAGGAGCCGGAGGAGAATAAGGAAAACAGAGAAGAAACAGCCAGTCG
>NC_061106.1:8118703-8121203 GCF_015104395.2 Macrobrachium nipponense | reverse complement strand
TCGCCGACGGCGGACAGACAGAACAAAGTGGTAAAAAAAGATCGCCTAAGCACATTCGGCAAGACCCGTATTCGGAAGTTCTTTAAAGGCATTCATTGTTTGAACTCTGTTTGCCCCGCCGCATAACGGTTGCTGGTTGGCGTGATGGCGAGACAAGAACTAATTTCGGGTATTATACAGAATTCACGCCTCGGATGATAGAGGTCTCACAGAGATAAGAGTATAACATAATGACTTACGATAATGCTGTTTGCCCAGGCGTACCTTTAAATTACTGCGTGTAAGGTAATTTGTTAAGGGAAGGGGAACTCTATAATTACGAATGTTGATCCATGGCCCTTACTAGCCATGCTTGCTCTCTCTCTCTCTCTCTCTCTCTCTCTCTCTCTCTCTCTCTCTGTCATAAATTTATAGTACTTTTGTCTTTTACTGCGTCCGAAAGGCAGTTGTCCGCCATTGTGGCCATCATTCATTAAAAAAAACAATAAAAAAGAAGATTAATCAATTTCGGCGAATGAAGTTTCTGCAGCTCTTGTCTTGATGAATGGATAATTGGGATTCTTCTAATACTCATTACTCCCTAATGTGTAATTTACGAATAAATTACTGCACGAATAATCGCAAAACTTATGAGAATCCCTCACAGATAACTCAAAGAATAAAATCCGTTCTTGTCTTCCGTGGTTCGAACCCACGAGACGACGAATTTATTAATTATCAATTTATTAATTTTCTAGCTAGAGCGAATTGGATATTAAAGGGGATTTGTAGTTTTTTATATATATATATATATGTATGTATGCATATATATATATATATACATATATATATACATATATATATATATATATATATATATATATATATATATAGAGAGAGAGAGAGAGAGAGGAGAGAGAGAGAGAGAGAGAGAGAGAGAGACACACACACACACACACACATATATATATATATATATATATATATATATATATATATATATATATATATAGTATATATGAATTTTAGTCACATACAAGCATGGCTTTTTAATATTCACAAATATTAAGCCACAAACATTTTCCAATGTTAAATTCAGAAAGGAATGTTGTCGAAGTCGAAGTATCGAATCATGGCCAGAAGCACTTATTATTTACAATTCCTCTTGGATATAAGCCATCTTTAAAATATAGAGAATTTGATATTAATCAATATATGCGATTTAATACTTTATATAATATATATATTAATATATATATATATATATATATATATATATATAATATATAAAGATATATATATATAATATATATATAATTATAATATATATATATAATAATATATATATATATATACATTAAACCACAAATGTCCTTTAATATCCAATTCGCTCTACCTCGGAATTGATATATTTTCATATATGTTAACCTAAGGGGAATTCCTTATTTCATAATTTCGTCTTCTCGTGGGTTCGAACCAGCGCCCAGCGGACAGAGGAGAATTCAGAACTTCAGTGAAGTTATTGACTCAGCCAACAAGTGAGGTATAAGTTGATACCGATTCCGATCTTACAAATCACTGCCGAACTCAGGTATTAGTAATTAGAATCGATATCAAACCCCCTCTGCCACGTTAACAAAGTCGAACGTTTTCCGCACGTAGCCTTATTATGAATTTTTATCTCAACACCGTGATTCATTACATGCATTAAGCTACAAATGTTCTTTAATATACAATGCGCTCTACCAGGGAATTAATATATTTCCATATATGTTAACCGAAGGGGAATTTTTTAGGTGATAATAATTTCGTCCACTCGTGGGTTCGAACCAGCGGACAGGGGAGAAATCAGGTCTTCAGTGATGTTATCGATTCAGCCAACTGTGGAGATCTCCCTGTTGATTTCAATTCTACCACCAGGTAAGTTAACTCTATTCTGCTGCACTACTCAGTGCAAATACAAGTCGCCAGTTTCTCCAATAACATTAATTAGAAACAAGTTGAAAGACAAGCGATCCAGACAATTTGTCTGACTGCAATCGCTACAATAACATCAAATATATTCGGGTCTCTTCGTTTAGTGAAGCTTCTCCCATTTTTACACGCTTCCGATAACCTTTTTTAATTAAAAGCTAACCCCTCAATCAATATATCCAGGAAAAATTGCTCCATTATGATCTATCATCAGCCTCGTATTTTATTTTGTTTGTTTTTCTATGTGAGAAAAACATTTGACTGGGTAAACTATCTGAAACGTTCCTGAAAAAAAAAAAAGAAGTTAAGTATATCTTAGTTTAACCAGACCACTAAGCTGATTAACAGCTCTCCTAGGGCTGGCCCGAAGGATTAAATATTTCTACGTGGCTAGGAACCAATGGGTTACTTAGCAACGGGACCTACAGCTTATTGTGGGATCCGAACCACATTATATCGAGAAATTAATTTCTATTACCAGAAATGAATTCCTTTGATTCCTTGTTGGCAAAGCGGGAATGAAACGTTCCTGAAGGTTCATAAAAAC
>NC_061106.1:8086203-8116203 GCF_015104395.2 Macrobrachium nipponense | reverse complement strand
TATGGGTACGATTTCCACTGGCATATCCCATATCCTTCTTATTTCTATTTTCAGATCTTGTTACTTATCCATTTTTTCCCTCTCTTTCTCTTCAACTCTGATGTCCCATGGTATTGCGACATCAATGAGTGATACTTTCTTCTTGACTTTGTCAATCAACGTCACGTCTGGTCTATTTGCACGTATCACCCTATCCGTTCTGATACCATAGTCCCAGAGGATCTTTGCCTGATCGTTTTCTATCACTCCCTCAGGTTGGTGCTCGTACCACTTGTTACTGCAAGGTAGCTGATGTTTCTTGCACAGGCTCCAGTGGAGGGCTTTTGCCACTGAATCATGCCTCTTTTTGTACTGGTTCTGTGCAAGTGCCGGGCATTCGCTTGCTATGTGGTTTATGGTTTCATTTTTCGTATTGCACTTCCTACATATGGGAGAGATGTTATTTCCATCTATCGTTCTTTGAACATATCTGGTTCTTAGGGCCTGATCTGGTGCCGCTGTTATCATTCCTTCAGTTTCCTTCTTTAGCTCTCCCCTCAGTAGCCATTGCCATGTGTCATCGCTGGCTAGTTCTTTAGTCTGTCTCATGTATTGTCCGTGCATTGGTTTGTTGTGCCAGTCCTCTGTTCTGTCTGTCATTGTCCTGTCTCTGTATATTTCTGGGTCTTCGTCTACTTTTATTAGTCCTTCTTCCCATGCACTCTTTAGCCACTCGTCTTCACCGGTTTTCAGATATTGCCCCAGCGCTCTGTTCTCGATGTTATTTATTATTATTATTATTATTATTGGGTATAAGATAACATTGACACTGTAGAACAAGACTCTTATCTAATTGTACCTTTAAAGAACTTAAATGTTCGTCATTTCACTTTTTATCTTGTGTTCTAAATTTTGTTTACTGTATTTCATCTACTTTGACTCTCTCTGATTACGGACTGAGCCGAAATGAAGGGTATTATTATTATTATTATTATTATTATTATTATTATTATTATTATTATTATTATTATTATTATTATTATTATTATTATTATTATTATTATTATTGCGCAGGAACTGTAGGACAAAGGAACCCACGTTTTAGATGGGAATGAAGTAGAGGAGATACAGGTGCCAGCTGTGGTAAACCCTGATTTACTGCACCGTGGCACCAGACTGCGGTACCTTCTTTTGTGGTCCTCCTTCCGGTGCCACTGGTGGAACGGTGAGGTCAAGGGACAGAAGGCGGCTGGCTGTGTCTTAAGTCTTTCAAACAAGGCAGGGGTTTTCGTCGAGAATAAGAGAGAGAATAAGGGGAAACTCAAGATGGAATTAATAATAATAATAATAATAATAATAATAATAATAATAATAATAGACAGGTATAGACAAGGTAGAAGAAATGCAATAAACAATATTTAGCTATACGAAATTATAAAAAAATAAATAAATAAATAAAACGGAGAACATTTTACCAAGACTGACTCAAATTCTGATTGAAAACAAAGATAAATACGATCAGAATTTTGTCATGGAAAAAGAAAAACGCCCCATTTAGGTTATTAACATATTTTCACTGTATGTTAAATCAAATGTTAAATCAAAGTCAGTCACCCTCTGATACCTATTGAGGCTAGATGGTGTATAATCAACATCCAATGACGACAGCAAAAGTGTTTATAATACACCTTCCTGAATGCCCTTTAACGAAAAGATAAAAATATTTACTATCTCGTGCATTGGATTTATGCTTAAACCCAAAGCCTGATCTAAGTACAATGAAACTATATGTATGGAAAGTTTTGACAAATTTAAACAAAGTGGAAATAGTTTAATCGCTACAATTAATCGGTTCAAATATCTCTCCTCCATGGTTTATGAAAAAGAAAATTATCCGTTTAATCAAAACTATATATGAATAATATTTTATATACATATCAAGATATTGTAAATCTTACAACAGATAAATGGAGAGGAGACAGCACAACGAAAGTAAATATATATATTTGTTTACGATGGGATGTATGACAATGTTCTTTACGCTAAATTATTATTGCTAATTTAGGACACTTTGGGCCCCTGCACACCCCTGAACATTTATCATTCATCATAATCATCCTTTACACACTGAGTAGCAACCCGAAGAGAGACAAAATTCATTAAGATTGCCGACTGCTCTTGGTCTAATGAAATCTAAAAGAAATAATTTAGTAAAAATGGTTCTTATTCAATACAAAGATCATTTATAATGTAGGTCGTGAGCAGCAGTTCCATAACAAAACGCATTTACTGAAAGAGAGAGAGAGAGAGAGAGAGAGAGACCCATGGGCTAGGGAATGTAAAACGAGAGGGAAATGAGGAAGCTAATGTCTTGGTTTCAGGAGCCTCCCAAGCACCTGCGCCTTGTGGTTTACGGAACGAACTCTTATCGGCAGGAGGAGAGTTGTAGCTTCCGCTGGGTTAACCTATCTTTCAAGGCCTTTCTATACTATGCTAGTAGTGTCCTGTTGCTCTCTCTCTCTCTCTTCTCTCTCTCTCTCTCTCTCTTTCTCTACATGCCTATGATAAAAATAATAAAGATGTTTCATTAGCTTGAATAATTATCATTTCATTATTCGGTAACAAGAGAGGGTGACTAATAATCATCCCTTACTGCTGGTGATGACAATATCAATAATATTTTGCCATCTTTAAGCTATATGCAAATCCACCAAACTTGTAAAATAGCTATAATACAAAATACAATTCGAGATAAAGCAAGAATGGATGATTGCTAATAAGTAATTATGAAAATAATAGTAATAATACCAACGGTTCGCCAAAGAGGTAGTGATGGTTTAGCTAACGTTATTGAATAGAAATCGTGGTAGGAGACAGTAAAGAAGACGAATGATTTCTTAATAAGCCTAACGATAATGACAACGACGTCGTTGGCGGTTAAAGGAAACCCGGAGAGAAACTAAATGAAGCGGCGCTAGAAACTCAGCACAATCACACACGGCACAACTTCACTATGTCCAATGGCCTCCGACCTTCGAGGGTGACTAATAAAGCAGATGTAAATACAGCAAATAAATACAAAATTTTAGCAATAATGATAAAATGGTGACACGAACGACATAACAGGGAAATATCCCGTAAACCTTACATGTTTTCCTTAAGGTCATCCATGAAGGGAAACAGTATTCGTTACGGAAGACTCATTACATTAATAATTGATAATGATAGTTTCCTTTATTCCATCTCATGAACATCTACAGAAATGAACAAAGCACATTAAATGCAAAACAAAAAATTCGATACTAAAGATATAAACAAATAATGTACTTTTAAACACAGATGATGATAATAATAATAATAATAATAATGATAATAATAATAGGTCCAGGCGGCTGCAGGATATGCTGCAACGCAACCATCGGCCCGAAGAAAGTGGCTTGACACCTGGCTCAGGCAGCCAATGAAAACAAGACTCACCGCCACCAGCCAATAGGAGACAAGCATGGGGCAGACCCCCTGCTGTCAACCACAGATATAAGGAGGACGGACACCGCACCAAGTTTTTTACGGGCTGCTCTGTGAGCAAGAGCCCGTGCTGACACAAGGTCAGCTAAATCAAAAACAACAAACAAGCACCAAGTTTACTAACAATAGGAGCTGAGCCCATAGAATGGGTAGACAGCTACATGTACCTAGGGGTTGTCATAGATCAGCAGCTAACTTTCAAGGAGGAAATCAAGTACTTGAGAGAAAGAGCAAATGCAAGACTTGCTGCCATGAGATACATGTCATCCCTGAAGGAAGGAGCAAATGAACACATACAAAGGAACTAGTACCTACCAGCCTGCACCAGAACAGAACAATGTTGGTTGGACTATGCTGCCCCCACTCTGATAAGGCTGACAGAGGCTCAGAAAGAATCACTGGAGGTCATTCAAAACAATGCAATGAGACTCATGCTAGGAGCACCTACATGGACAAGGCTGTGCAACCTCAGGCTTGAAACTAACCTGCCAAAACTAGAGGATAGGATTGCACAGCGAAATGTAAGCACAATGGCCAAGATGTTCCTCTCAGAAAGAGACTCCATCTCTAAGAAAAGAGCAAGAGAGGAACTTGCCAAACACCCACAGATTCAAACTTCGAGTTCCTATGGTAAGGACCAAAGTGACAACATCAAGAGTCTAGGCATGGCAGAAACACTGCTGCAACTAGGTCCAGACACAACACAGGGCACACAACAACTACCACCCTGGAAGAAGGACACTACAATATACAAATACACAAGCCTGCCAAGAGCAAAAGAGGACTGCACAGGAGAAGAGCTAAGAGCGGCAGCCTATGAAGCAATCAGAAATACTGAGACCATAGGGCACAAACATACTACACTGATGGCACTGTAGATCCTGAGAATCAAAACTACGGGAGCTGCAGTATATTCAAGAAACTTCACAGCCTGCTGGAGGACCTCCAACCACGCCTCCACTATGCAGACAGAGTTAACAGCAATAAGACAGGCACTGCTGTACTCACTGGAGAATGAAGTAGGGCCTGTAATCATCCACACAGACTCAAAGTCCTCAATGCAAGCCCTGCAACAACAGAAAATTAAAGAAAATAAGGCACTGCTGGCTGGAATTAAAACACTGCTACACCAGCACAGCGAAAGAGGAAGACCTGTCACCTTAAACTGGATACCCAGTCACATAGGAATTCCAGGCAATGAGAGGGCTGATGAGCTAGCCAAAAGTACAAAAACACATTGACAGAGTGCAAGTGCATATACAACCTGCACTGCAACAAGTCAAGAATGCAATGAAACCACTCTGCAAAGAAAAATTGCTAAAAGACCATCGTGAGTGGGTAGAAAAAGAACTCACCGTCTGCCAGATGGTATAAGAAATCGACTGTCTAGTGCCTCCTCCCATAGACAGGCACACACCAAGAAAACTTGCTGTGATCATCCACAGACTCAGGCTAGGATATAAAGCCTGCTGGGGAAATTGTGGAAAAACAAAACAGTGTCAGACCATGTGAACACTGTCAAGAAGAAACACAGCAACCACTCCTTCACTACCTGCTGGAATGCAGAGAAACAGCACAGCTAAGAGGTGCAGCGCAAAATGCAGTACCTGCACAAGATGCTGAGCATGCAGCTGCCACAGTCACAAAGACAATCATTGAAAACTTAGAAGAGCATGCCCAGGTGCTCTACAACCTACCTCCACCAAGGTAATCAAACTAATAAGTGAAATCAATCACCCTCATCACATCCCCTCATTGTAAGGCTCTATCCACATCATCCACTATCATTCTTTTAAAAAACTTTACCTACAACTAAAATCCTCCCGCAGGGACCCAAGGGAGTAAAGGGTTGGACAACCCCACCTGCACCCGCTTTCTCCACGATTTTCGAAAGCCTTACACTCATTCAAAACGTCTTCTATAATATGACATGATGGCCCTCTCTTACTGACACCATCATCCTTCCCCTGTCCACTCCTATCTCTACAACTAAAGATATTTCCAATTTCAAAAAACTAACCATGTACCTAAAGAATCTTTTCAGATCACCTACGGGCCGAACAAGGGAAAGGCCCGTGCCAACAAGAAGTGTTGGCTTATTACAACAACAACAACAACAACACACCAAGATCAGTCCACCTTCAGTTTCCCAGCCCGAGGATGTCTGGCAGCTCCAGACGAAAGCTCGCTTTAAGAAAGAGAGAGAGAGAGAAGACGAGAAGAGAGAGAGAGGAAATCGTTAATGACTTTGATGACTATGGTATCATAGTTTATCTGTAAAATTCAAATATATACACCTATTTTGACCCTGTATTTTACCATGACCTCAATAGGCGCTCTACTAGCCTGTTTAAGTAGCACTGAAAAAGCCGCTATTCGCAAAATAGAGAAGAATCTCTACAAGTGTAACGCTGCTGAAGTAGCCATTACTTTTAATAAAATATAATAATAATAATAATAATAAGAATAATAATAATAATAATATATTTTGTTATTAAACAGTTTTCTACAATATACACGTATAAATGAGAGACAGCAAAAAGATGCGTAGGTCTAGGTTTCCCCAATAATATTGCTGTAAATTGCTTGTAAATGTAATGATAAAGACGAGCTCATCATTAGGGTTGCTATGTAATTCGAACACAAAAAGTACAAAGCAGTATCAAAAACATAGTAGGAATACAGCAGGATATAAGTATACCAACAAACAGCCCTTTAGGAAGGCAGACAATATAATGTAATACAGTAAACAAAGACACACATATATAGTATATATGTGCGATAGGATAGTATATATATATATATATATATATATATATATATTATATATATATATATATATGTGTGTGTGTGTGTGTGTGTGTGTGTGTGTGTAGGTGTGTGTAGAATCTACTGGTCACTTTTTACCGGATACACATGTAATTGTAATAGCCACAATGCCCTCTTAAGTTCTCGAATCTTCGCGTTTTTTGGGTACGCTTGTCACTAGAAAGCATTAAGATCCAAGTGCAAGATATATGAAGTATGGTGTCCGGCAGCAGGAAACTAAACCGGGTTCCATAATCACAACGAGGTCATAGGGCGACCTGACCACGAGAAAGATAAAAGTCTATTGCCTCCAAGAACGCGCAAAAAATTTGGCAAGTTAAGAGGGCATTGTGGATATTACAAGTACACACTCACACACACACACACACACACACACACACACACACATATATATATATATATATATATATATCCTTTATATATATATATATATATATATATGAGTGTGTGGTCAGTGTGTGTGTGTGTCACATAATACATTGACAACTGTGAACAAGAAATTATTTACAGTAATTGATGTATAGTGCGAAATAGGAAAAATTAATTAAAAACAGGTGTCTCATCATCTCATTTTCCCTTGATTTAGATCTCGCTTGGCTACTAACAATATGTTTGATAAGTGGATTGCTGCAGTTCCATAAACGAATAATGTGGAATGACATAGTTGGCCTAAAAAAGGTTTATAAATATGTAGGCAGTTTTCTATGAACATCAGCGTAGCAGAATCGTTGTCAGGTGTATCAGTAAGGCACTTCAGCATGTCATTGTGAACTCTAGTAACATAACTCATGATCTCTCGGATATTATTCGTCCCAAGGGAGCACGCGTAGATTCCGCAGCAACAGAGGAAGCAATGGTACAAGCTTAGCTTCTTGATAACAGAAAGCAAATCTTGAAATCATGCTGACCGTTGTTCAGTTTATACAGCCTGTGTTCTACGACGACGCTGTCTTTTGGTAGGTTGTCCATGAAAATTTGTCTCAGACACGGGAATTCGTGTAAGAATTCAAGACAATGATTCCAGAGGAATACTTGTCACATATCACGTTTATGTCACATAGGGATCAACGATATGCACTGGGTCTTGGTTTCATTGTATAACGAATGTCAAATTCACTTGCATAATTGCAGCCAGTAGCTAATAATCACTGGAAGCCCAATACTGAAAGGGGAGATTAGAACCAATGTATCGGTGTAAGAGAAGCCTTGCATTTTTATTTAGTTAATAGTGCATCCGAACTGGATTGAGTTCAGTTTAATATTCAAGGTATTTGAGTACATATGACATAGATATAATTAAAGGCTGCCACCATGCAGAAATCCGCTTATGCAGCGGAAGTTGTGTGACAAGACATTACCCCATTTGACAACGAATTATCGTAGGGAGCACCAGCTATACCAGTGAAATATAAGAGTACATCGTTTTTGTGAAGCTTCGGGAAGACTTTCTGGTAGTTTACTCAGCCAAAAAAATTTCTCACATCAACGAAATATAAGAGGACAGGAGAGGCTGATAATAAGTAATAGCATAGCAATATTTTCAGGATATCAATTCGAGTGTTTGTTAAGTGGTTAGATTTGAATCCAAACTGGTTCTCGGAAGTGTGTAGAAATGGGAGAAGCCTCACTGTAAGATCAAATTTAAATCCTTTTGATGAGTTTATAGTATTGCAGTCGTGCAATAGTTGGCTTGGTCAGCTGTATCATTCAGCTTGATTTTGATTGATGGCATTATGTGAACCAATAGTATAGAGCCTTGGAGAAACTGGTAAATAGTGAACATACCGAATAGAACAACAAGAAAGATGAAAATTACTAAGTACCAGAATTTGAAAGCTTCTGTGTGGAGACCATCATAGCTATGAGATTTATTAGGCAAGTTCTTTATGGCATCCTTGATGGTACCTGTCGTAATATGACTGGTAAAATGAAGTCGAATCTTATCAGTGAGGATGTTATCTGCTACCCCTCGGGAGCCTTTATCGTTTATGAAATACAGAATAGAACTAAAATGATTGTTCCACAATGTTGCAATAGCCTTGTAAGTGACGGCTTCTCATACCTTCCGCGATGGCTTCTTGGTCTTAGGAATTATGGACTGACTGCCATTCCACAAGACTAGGGTAATCACTAGAATCTAATTTTCATTTAGTTGACAGTGTTTAACAGCAAGTTTGAATCGTTCTGCCTATGTCGTTAGAATTGCAGTGTTCCTACCTATGACTAGATGTTTGTCTCCACAATAAAAATATTTTTTTTCTGGAATGTGATACAGCTCTTTAACATGGTTACTCCAGCCCGGTGAGTTACAAGAGATACTTTGACATAATCTACAGGTATATCTTCCTGAGTACAATAATGGTGTTATTATATTGGAACAGAATTCTATTAGAGCTGTCCTGCAGTGGTCATATCTTAGTTTGGTTTATTTCAAATTATAGGGTCAGCAAGTTGACCTGCTGACAGTAGCTTAGAGTTGAGGTTATCCTGAAGGCTCTGGCCTCTTGGAGGTTTTTATAGTCCCTGTCAAGGTATGTGATCTTAACTTGATGCAATTCGAAGTGAATGTTACATTTCATAAGTAGCACATGCGGCCACTGTATTGTAATGCTGTAGTCTCCAGCCGATAGGATGTAATCACATCTTTGTATACATGTGGTATTAGCGGTACTGGTGGTAGTAAAGGATATGGTGGTTGCTATAATTATTTCAATTGTTTTAACTTAGTTCTACTACAGTGAATAAATTAATTTAAACCAGAGCAATTCGCAAGTAAACAAAGAAAATCATATATATCTGAAATAGAAATGTAATGTAAATTATAATTTTCTGACACTAAAATTCTAACACACAGATTTATTTATCCAGATAGAAAAGAAAATGTCGACCTCTGCTAATGTTTAAAACATTTAAATCTGTTTGCAAGACCAGGTGTTCCCCTGGATCTTGACAAATTAAGAACGAAAAACTAACGCAGTGAGTAAGCACGTTAGAGGAGAGCGAATATTTATAACTTTTATAGCTTTATAGTTAGTTTAGAACTCTCAGGAATGTCACTGTACATAAGCACTTACAAAACATTAGTCCAGTCAGTATTTAGATAACTGATTGGTAGGGAAAACAGATGACATCTCATCCATATATAAATTAATTGCCAATATCATGCTTGGACACATGGTCATGGGGCTAGCTAATATTTCATTCAAAATCACTAACCTCATAGTAGAGAAAGTGTGCATCTTTACAAAGTGTGGTTACCTTGCAACGGGACTTCCAATTCTCTCAGATTTCTAAACACATTATGTTTCCATCTCATCCTTGGTCTCCCCACCGGTTTCCTCCCTTCTACTGATGCCATAACCACTTTAGGCTTTCTGCCCTCTTCAATTCTATGTCCAGCCCAACGTTTCCCCTGTGATCTTACATAGCCAGTTATTGGGGGTTGTTTGGTTAAATCTCTCATTTCTTTTCCGTGGCTTCTTCTCCAGACACCTTTATTTATATCGTTAATGGGACCTGTAATTCTATGCAAAATGTTATTTTAAAAATCAGTAGTCTCTGTTCTTGACGTTTAGTCAGTGCCTAGGTTTTATAACCATACAGTACTACTGGCCTGATAATGGTGTTGTAAATTCTTAATTTGGTAAACCTTGTGATGTTTCTTCTCTTTAAAAGATGTTGTAAACTGAAAAAAAAGCATCAATTCCCTGATGTAATTCTAGCCAGAACTTTTTTCTCCATTTCGTTTCTGGATGTTAACATACTTCCTAAAAATTTAAATTTCCTCACCTTCTCAATATCTACCATATTTTGTTGTTGTTGGTTGTTCATTGACAATATCATTTTGGTTTTACTTCCGCTGATCTCTAGTCCAACTCAGACAGCAGTTTCTTTGAATGGATAGACAAACGTTCATTATTTTGTATATCTGTACCTAAGAAATCCACATAATCTGCAAATGCAATGGCTTTGGCATTTATATCTCCCAAGATGAGCACACTCTCAACTTCCTCACTACTCCACATTATTTTCTCTAAAATTAGATTAAACAACATTGGAGATAGAAGGCATCCCTTTCTCAAACCTGCTTTAATTTCAAAACACTCAGTCTTTTTCCTTCCCACTTTTACCAAGTTTATGAGCTTTTCTGGTATACCAAATTTCTTCATAACATTCCACATTGGTGGTCTATGGATGCTATCATAAGCTTATCTAAAGTCGATAAAAACCTGCCACATATCTATTATACTCCCGGTGTTTTTCCATTATACATCTACACTAAAAATTTGGCCAGTTGTTAATCTTCCTTTTCTGAATCAACATTGATATTCGATCAATACTCTCTCTATGTAAGGTTCTAATTTATCTCAGTCCTCAGGAATCTGCTAGCTGAAGTAAGATCTTAAAAATAGTAAAGATGCAACAGGAATTTATTGCATTTTCTTGGTGCTCCTCTAAATTTTTCAGATGTATTTTCTTGTTTACATAAATTCCTATATAGACACTTATTCGTAGGTTGCTCAGAATTGTGGTTATAGCCATCAGTGTTATAGCGATGACTATCCATGTCTCTTTTATCAATACCCTTATCATGATTAAACTACGACTATTGTCCGTATTATAAACGTACTTTGTAATTATTTTTATGTTTACACAACCCTAATTAGACCAGAAATAAGACCACCCTGTGGTAGGGATGCAAGAATACTACCACCGTAGGTCCTGCTTATCGTGAAAGGCGACCAAAAGGACACCTGCTGCCTTGTAGTCTTACTTTTTTAGTAAAAGGCTAGACCCACCCCAATAGCTGTGGAAACTGCTGCCTTGCAGATGGACTTTTTAGTCAAATGCGAGGCCCACCGCCAATAACTGTGGTTGATGACAGCAAGGTCATGCGGTTGTAAAAACCCCTTTGCGAAATAATAAACCATGCCTGATGTTGTAAAGAAAGGCGCATCAGGCAACCAACCCTTTAGTGTAGGGATATAACGGTGGGAAAGAAGAATTAGATCAGAAATAAGTAACCTTCTCGTTTATTATTTCAATTACACAATTCTTGTTTTTCAGGAGATTGTGAATTTCTTAGCAACATTATTATTATCATTATTATTATTATTGGAAATTCTTTATAAGCCGTAACACCTCACCTTCCAAGTCTTTTCTTTTTTCGTAATTTTTATTTAGGCACTTACTTAATTTGAAATAGAGTCTCCTTACCCAGAAGAAAGATGTTATGAGAGGGCACCTTACGGGAGATTTTATCAAAATAACGGCGATGTTGACTGTGGGCAACAGATCATTCAACGGTGATGATCAACTGCAAATTTAGATCCATAAAATAAGATTTCTCCTACTTGGTGGCATATTGTATTTCGTTTGCTCTTTCACATAACATAGCAGAGAAATTGTCTTATAGCCTATCTAGATGTTATTTTTTCTCGAGTTCTATTAACTAACGAGTAATACTTTAAAAGTTTGGTTTTTATGAAACTTCGAGTACTTCTAGCCGTGCATTTCCATGCATTACGAAATTGACAGTTAACAGATAAATTCGATGATATCATTGCTATGAGCAAAGTGAATGTCACACGGTACTCTACTGGCAAAGATTGAAAGATATTTTTGCATCCACTTTAAGGCCCTCGTCACTAGATCCGTAGGTTCCTGTGCAGTTGTTATTCGTTTTATCACCGATGAACTTCTGCTTCCTATGAACCTTGACATTTTTGTACCTTGAATACTAATATATATGACTTTCGTGTCGGCCTCAGGTTTTTCAAACTTCCTTGTCTGAAAACCTTGTCCACTTTCGCAAATAATTTTTGTGAATTCAAACTGGATTATGTCTGGAAATAAAAACTCATTACATATTTGGCAAACATAGCTCAACAATCATCAAATTCATGATAAATAAATAAAGAATACATTAGCAGGAGACAGATGAAAAAGGCTTTTAGTTTTATTAAAGTCAGATTTGTATTTTTTAAGATGCGTCATAAAACAATTAGAGCATTTCTTCGTTTATTGAGATAATTGATAATCATAAATGAAATCGTAAAATCAGTTTTGCCGACATAATTTAACAATAATGACTGGCTGTAAATAAATGCTTCCATGTATATATACTTGATATTCCTATTAGCAATTTTTAGCAAGGCAGACATATTTTAAAACAGAAGCAATAGTTCATGAGAAATTAGCTAAATACATAAAGAACGTTTGGTATTTTTTCGTTTCTTATATATTTTAACACTTCTTCCCTTGACTTTTATTCTCTCTCTCTCTCTCTCTCTCTCTCTCTCTCAAGGATTGAACTGATAGTTGGCCCTGTTTCACTTCAACTAAACAACGGTCATTTCCGTTACCGGCCCGTAGCGTAATTTTTAACTTTAGCTTTTTTTCTATTCATAGGAGTATCTATCCCTTTCTATGATTCCCTGCCACCCGTCAGTACAGGGAATATAGTAATAATGCTAACGATAACAAATAAAGAGGGTGCGCTTCTTGACTGCGGACACAGGCTGTCTAATTCGAAAGAAATTCCACGGCTGCCCCAAATAAACCTCCACGACAAGGCACCATATTATAAAGCCAGCTGATGCATTAAGATAAGATAACGAGGCACCCGCTCGTTAGTGGGTGATTAGACCTATGATAACAAGGTGATTAGAACCGGGATAACAACCCTTCGCCGGTAATTATCTCGACGGAACTCATTCTGGATTTAATTTTGGGATTTCATAATAAAGGGGTTGCTTAGTATGGAGAAGGAGAGGGCTCGGTTGACCCTGGAACGTGATTAAAGGACGGAAGGCTCCCTGGAAGCAGAAATCCTTCCTAGGCAATTTCATTCAGTCACACCATCGCCATTCGTGTTGTTATTGATGTTAATCCTATCACCACCACAGAAGCAACAGTGGTAACTGACTCAACTTTTTTTTTATTTCTGATTAACTGTTCATATTCAGCTGGAAAGTTAGATAATATATAACTGAAGTAATATTGTCTTTCTTCATCTTTAAAAAATAAAGTAAGATTTATAATTTCTGGTCCTCGAACATTATTCCCCGGTCAAAAGTTATTGCTATAAATTAGCCTTATTGCTAGGGCATCAAGATCCTTTAGGCCCATTTGTGAATGAATTTATAGAGTTTGTATCTAGTCTGTGATACGGCCAGATGCCTTGTAAAACCCATGGAGTGTATCTCCATGTATCTCTTTTTAAGGACACCACATACCTAAATCTTTAATAATAACATTGTGATCTCACGCCTGGTGGCACAACGAATCATATTTGGACACGGGAGGGTATTACCAATTTTAAACATCAGCCCGAGCATATACACAACTAATGTGCTT
The DNA here is from genome assembly GCF_015104395.2 of Macrobrachium nipponense. Taxonomy (NCBI): domain Eukaryota; kingdom Metazoa; phylum Arthropoda; class Malacostraca; order Decapoda; family Palaemonidae; genus Macrobrachium; species Macrobrachium nipponense. The sequence continues at coordinate 8,102,511 of NC_061106.1, read as the reverse complement.
TGACAGACCTCGTAATTAACAAAGGCTTCAAGACTAATCAACTCTTTGCTTATCACTATATTCATCTGAATGATGACGGCGACCGCCCTAACCCTCTCTCTCTCTCTCTCTCTCTCTCTCTCTCTCTCTCTCTCTTGGTTTCTTGCTATCGTTGCAACCTCCTTGTCAGAGTATATTATGTTTTGAATATTATGTAAAGGATTTGTGACTTGCATACTTAACCAGATGCATAATTTGATAAAACACGAAACTATTTGCGATAGAAATCTAGTGAGAATATCAATTTGAATTTGCAGGTCAGGCGTTTCACCTTAGCCAAGCAACATATAAGGAAAAGATAAGACTAGAATCCTGTATGCGGCGGTTTGTTGCTAGTTACGTCTCTTTCATCGTGCTTGTTAACATAGGAAATCGCAAGAAATTATGCAGTGAATAACGTTCTCTCTGCCGTGAATTCCATTGTAATTTTTGTGGTTCTTGTCAAAACAAAACAGGTTTCATGATGTAATCAACTTAATCACACGATTAAATATGAAATAGCAGAAAGCTCTAAAGTTTGTGTTAAGAAATCAAAATCGATGTGTATGTTATTATCTTTACCGACTGGTTTACCTGTCAGTGGGTTTTGTGCCTTCCAGGTGTCACGATTAGCTGATTTGCTGCAGGTATTAGCCACATCAATGTCCTGAAACCTTGGGTGTCGTCTTGGCCAGTGGTTTGATTGGACTCGAAATGTATGTTCAGGTTGGCTTGCCTAAACCTGTTTTTTTTATATGTATATTTATCTATTATTAATAGTTTCTTCTTGTTCAATCAGCGTCTTTTACTTATAGTATCCAGTCTTGGAAAGGCTTTTTATTTTTTATTATGGAAAATAACTGTATTGAAATGTATGCTTTATTTGCAACATTTGTTTCAAGGTACTAAAACATGAAATATATATAATTCAAAGATTCATTTAATTACGCAGAACTATTACTTGTAAATCTGGATTTTATAAACCTCTTTGTGACTTAAATTTCCTATTACAAAAACAACATTGTGTCCACGTAACTATTTGCGTGTTTGTAACAGATCATCCATGAACAGTTAAGTAGAAGTCACTTGTGATTAGCGCGATGGCAGTGTTTCAGTCAACCATTGATTTAGCTACCATGTCATTAGACATTCATTCCAAGAAATTATACCCATTTAATTTCAAACCACTTTACAGTGGCTTTCTTTTCTCTCCTGAAGTACTGAATATGCAACTGGTATTCGGTTTCACCTCATTAGTTACATTGTGTGTCGACTATTGGCGTTAACAAAGAAATGTACCTGAACACCTACTCCCTTTCATCAACATTTATGAATATACTTCGATATTCTCCTAATATTTTTCCGTTTTATGGTTAGATAGTTATTTTCAACTGTTTATAAAACTTTATTATGAAAATAACAACACAACTGGTACTATTTAGATAAAGTAAAGTTGTTATAAATGTTTAACAAACAGCATTCCGTTGTGCTTACATACTGTATATACAGTAGATATAAACAATCTACAAATAACTGAATAAAACGAAATTTACAATGATAAAAGAACATCTTTGTTAATAACATACATTACGCAAGGACATAACTATTTCTTAAACAATGTCATTGTAAGCAACTTCGTGAGAAAATCAATGTATGCAAATTGTATTAATAAAATTAGCCAATCACAAACTCAAGAATGAAAGTTATCACAATACAAAAGTTCAACAAACACTTAACTGAAAGGAATACGTAATTTGAAACACATTTCAAATACTAGGCCGTGAACATCTTTGACAAACTCCCTTTTTATACAGTTTTTGATAACCAACGGTATAAGCAGAATTTACTTTTGAGGAATGATAACAATTCTCTCTGATTCCAATTTTTCGTTCAAAAATTTCTTGCGTTTCTGCAGAACGTTCAATGTTATTGTAATCTGAAAACACACTTTGAATAAGCAGCCTTTGAGATAACTTTCTCTTACTTGATTCATTAACTCTAATGGCATTATTACAGTGATTTATAAGTCTTCGTGGAATGCCGCAATGTTGTTCTGGCGAGGTAACTTTTATAGTGTATGCTTTCTACAATTTGCCATAGTTTTCGCAATCATTTTATAAGCCATGTCTGACCTACGACAGCTAATATTTTCTGTTTATTTCCATCTTACATCTCATGGATCACTCGACCCGATTACTGAAAGTGTTGTTAGTTGCTATTTGTTAATAGATTCTGTATAGCACACATTTTGCTGTACTTCATTAGCATAAACTTATTGATAAAGATTATTTTATTTTCAGACTTAGCTAAAGTATACCCAAGGTCCATACATAAGAGGTTGGCCAGCATGCACATTAATCATGGGATGTGGCCACTGATATCACACAGGCCAATGGTTCTTCTAATCATGAGATGAATGGACCAATAACCTATACCCATCACATTTAGATTATCTTGCATTTATATTCAGTACTTTGTTCATATTAGAAATAATAGTAAGGAAGATAATAATGTCTGGGAAGAAGACCCTCCTTCAAACAAACTTCATTAAACCAAATGGCTATCTGGATGCCGTTGAGTTTATATTGCAGTTTACCAATCTCTCGAATGAGTTCCTTTGTAGCAGTAGGTAAATTATGGAACAGCTTCCCAAGTTCATTTATTCCAGGACGTTTCATTAGTAATCTCTACCATCTACTAAAAGTTGAATGAAGCCAAGTGTATAATTATGACATGTTTATGCACACAAGTGAGTGTGGAGCAATTTTAGGCAGTCTTTGACTAACTGTCAAAATGTGGGATAACTCATCCGTGAGCATATAACTGACCAAAAAAGGCGCTGATCATAGAGCATGCTGCCTAAAGTAGCAGAAGGATGGAGGATTATCCCAGGAGTGCACCTTGTTGTTCTCCTGACAGTGTCTGGGTAAAGAATGTTCACTTGGGTCACGTTCACTTATGCTTTTCATTGGAGGAGGGCAAGGGCCTCCATATATTGGAGGTGACAAAAGTCGATGTCACCGCCCAAGATCCTTTTTTTGTGTTCATTACTATCTACTGGCGTTGGGCAGCACTGCTATTCTCCTTCATGTAGCGCCCCTTCATGTAGGTGGACAGCAATCCTGTTGGAGAGTCGAGACATAATCATACCAATTTATGGATGACATCAACCATTCTCAAGACACAATATCTGGTAAATCACTCCTCTCCTCATCATGGAATTTTCATTAGCAATGGGGCTCTTCCTCATACGGCACAGGGCAGTCTTCCAAAAGGTAATTGATGCCAGTGGTACAATTTTGACATATTTATACCTGCAAGTGGACTTACAGAAATTTTTTGGTGATTTTATATTGATTTGAGGAGGGGTCTTCCTAATGCCAGAGGTTACAATGATTAATCTGGGAGAGTTTGGCTGACTGACAAGGGGCTGATTGACTATCACCAGATCCCAAGAGTTTTGATTGTAGGGTGTACTGCCTGATGTGGCAGGTAGCTGAGGGTTTCTCCCAGAGGCATGCTTTGCCATTCTCATGACATTAGTAGGAAGAATGGTCTCCTGGGTCACGTTCAGTAATGGTTTCCATCTGAGGATGGTGAAGGACTCCTTATATTAGCAGCAGAGATGGCCATTGTCTTCTTCCAGGATTTTTGTGCTCCTTATAAACTTTCTGGTGTTAGGGGTGGGGTGGGGTAAGGGGGTCACTGCTGTTTTCCCTAACATAGTTCTGGTATACTGCCCCAAGGTTTACCAAATATCATACTCTGGGAATTGATGCTGCAATTCAAACATTGGTATGAATAAGATTCACCTCTTCAAGAAGATTGCAGTTTACCTTCATGAAAGGGCTGTATATTAGCACTATATTAGGGAACCCAGCAGTGCCCCCTCAAAACACCATCCGATTGTAAGGAACAAAAAATTCCTGCATGGCAACAACGAATTTGGGCAGAGGATTTTCACAAGATTTTTTCACATTTTTGTTCATAGGTTTTGGTATACGCTGGAAAACAATGTTATGTACCTTTGTGCTGTTTTTTCTTTTGAACAAACGTCCAAGATCCTTCCTCATCTGAGGTGGAGGCTCCGTAGTTGCACGCTGGTCAGATGCTGGGTCTTCAGGGGACAGGGTCGTCGTGACAGTGTCCATATCAACAGAAGTTGGGGTGATCTTGGAGTGTAAGTCATCAGAGTCTATGATTTTCCTCCTGGCAAGGTCTGGGAGTTAAAGAAGACTGATCTCTTCCTTGACATCCATTCTGTTTGGATGAGACAAAGAGAAAAGAAAAGGATGAAAAAACACAATACAATTTATCACAAAATTTCTTTTCTTCTCTATTCAACTGAAACGGTTTATTTGTTCCTGGCACGAAAATTCACTTGCCACTGATGCATTTATTCGACAGTTAAATATCAGAGAAATGGCATAAAAATAAATGTTCCTGGCCGATAAGGCACAATGTCACACAAAACAGCAGTGGGAGAGCACTGGGGAAACTCCAAGGAGTTTCCCCAGTGCTCTCCCATTGTGCCTTATCGGCCAGCAACATTTATTTTTATGCTATTTCTCTGATGTTTAACTGTCGAATACATGCATCAGTTGCAAGTGAATCTTGGTCCAAAGAACAAATAAACCTTTCCAGTTGAATAGAGAAGAAAAAACATTTTGTGATAAATTGTATTGTGTTTTTTTATCCTTTTCTTTTCTCTTTGTCTCATCCAAACAGGAAGGATGTCGAGGAAGAGATCAGGTTTCCTTAACTCCCAGACCTTGTAAGGAGGAAAATCATAGACTCTGATGACTTACACTCCAAGATCACCCCAACTTCTGTTGATATGGACACTGTCGCGACGACCCTGGCCCCTGAAGACCCAGCATCTGACCAGCGTGCAACTACAGAGCCTCCACCTCAGATGAGGAAGGATCTTGGACATTTGTTCAAAAGAAAAAACCCAGCACAAAGGAGCATAACATCGTTTTCCAGCGTATACCAAAACCTATGAACAAAAATGTGAAAAAATCTTGTGAAAATCCTCTGCCCAAATTCAGGGCAATTGCCTTTGACAGGTCCTATGCAAAGGTAGCTGCCCTAGAAACAGATAACTCATCATTAAACATGGCTGCCAAGTCAACCCTAAATGGTGACTTCGCAATCACCTAAAAAAATCAAGAAACTAGATTTCTTGAAAAATACCCTAGAGCTTATTTTTTTTTACCCTGCAGAACAACTAATGAAAGTGGTTGCCTGTAACTAACCCACCAACCTAGAACTTACCCCTCTTGAAAGTCAACCATTCATTATGTATGCAGGGAGGTGCATCAGTACTAGATCTAAGTGCCCTACTCAATAGGTGATATGCACCTTTCAAGGACCCATACCCTACTGAGTGAATCTAGGAGTCTGGGATTCTTCCCGGTGGTAGTCTATGCTCCAGAACCTTTATGATATTTCAGGTGCCACGGTATTGAGCAACAACAGAAGCAATGCACAGATTTTTAAACCTGTGGCATATTTAGTCGCTGACACTACAAAAATCTGTCTAGATAAAGTCATAGCTGGCATAACGACCATTGCATGCTACCCCTACTGTGGGGGAAATCACCGTGCACAGCAGAAAAAGTGCCCTGCCCAGCTCCAGTGCATTTCTCTTACCAATCATTATCCTACCCTTCCTAATCCCCATCGCCAAAACCATCCTTCTTCTTCAACACCACAGAGACAACCTCCACCTCCAAGATAGCAAGGCCCTCTTCCTTATCCCTCCCAACCTGTCACCACCTCCTAACTTACCCCCTCTCCTCTTCTTGTCTATTTTTCACCCTCTCCCCACATTCCATCCTCTCCTTATCTTTTATCCTCCCTCCCTGCTTCCTCCCCAGAACCTTACAACCATGTCTCTCCAACACCTCCTACTCCTGCAGCAGAACATGCCTCAGACATATCTTTACCTTCTATCACAAGATACACATGTATCATTAGGGATTATGACACAGACAACCCAAAGCCTGAGTGGAATTTCAAGCTGGATCAAGTCATACACTTGATGAACAACTTCATGTCTGCTTTCTCCACAGTGGCGGATATCCCTTCCAACAAAACCCTTACTGATATAATCATTCAGAGCTTCCTAAAAGGTTCACTGCTTCAACGAATGATTTCATGAGCAGAGACAGTGACATCGATTTCACCACTAACTCTGGCACAAACCCAAATTCCCCCCTCAATAATGATAGATAACATACAGCACAAATTTACATTATTGCAGTTGCAAACATCCCTAGGAAGTCATGATATCATTCTTCTGTAAGAAACACTCCTTAGAAAGCACACATCCTTTTCCTTCAAAGGGTACACTGTATACCAGGAATCTCACACAGACACGAAAAGAGGGATTCTAACACTGATCAGAAACAGCATTCCCTCCTCCCAGATTCCAAACATAGACAGTGAACCAGCAGTAGAATTATCAAGTGTAAAAATCATTTTATAGGGCACAACCCTTAAAATCCACAATGTTTACAGATCACAGAACAGCACCCTAGAAGCATTGCAGGGGATTTCACTGCTCATCACCCCTTCCTTAGGTCGAGGCAACCAGCCAACCATACTGATTGCCACTTGTACTTTTTCATTAGTTGTTCTGAGGGGTAAAGAAAAATAAGTCCTGGGGTAATCTTCACGAAATCTAGTTTCTTGATTTTTTGAGGTGATTGTGAAATCAATCTTTAGGTTTGACCTCACTGTCATGGTTAATGATGGGTTATCTGTTTGCCTTGCAGACAATGCTAAGATTAAGGATGCTCTCTCCCCTTCCCCTTCCCCCTCCCAGATGGAACACTGAATTTGCAAACTGGAACTTATTTGAAAATCATATGATCACCTGGTCCACAGAATCTGACCCACAAAGTGAAGCTGACAGAATCACACAGCACTTCGCTGACAGGACACCAAGATTGTCAACCTTTCCCTTGACACCCAGCAATGCATAAGAACATTAGAACTTCTCAGAAGTAGGAGTATTATTGATGCCTTCAACACCTATAACCAAGCAGATGCGTCCTTCACCATAAAGGAATTAAGCTTTGTGTTAAAGAAAGCAAAGGATACTGCACCCGAATCTGATCTTATAACATGTAGCATGCTCAAGAATATGGGAAAAGCTGCAAAAACACTATATCTTATGCTGGTCAATAAGACCTATGTCGAACAAGTCAGACCAATGAAATGGAACCAGCAGGACATTAACCCAATTCCTAAAGCAAAATAACCAGGGAGCCTACAAACCCATTACTTTAATTACCTGCACTGAAAAGGTAGTGGAGAGGATGGTCCTTAACAGACTACTCTGGAAAGCAGGACCCTTTCATCCCTGTATCTATGCATACAGAAAAGGAATCAGAACTCAGAAATGCATAAGTGATGTCCTATCAGGAGTAAATGAAAGGAAGGCCTCAATCATTTTCCTTGGCCTTGAGAAAGCCTATGAATTGGCAAATTCCACTGACATACTCTCTTCTCTTGTTCAAAAGGCATAAAAGGCAGTCTTTGGCATGGACACAAAAGTACACTCAGAATCGAGAGGCAAGAGCCTGTTTTTAAAAAACCCATTCTGGGTTCATTAAACATGAAAATGAGATACCACAGGGAGGAATTCTTAGTCCCTTTGTCTTCAATGTCCTCATGGAACATCTTGTTACACTAAACCTATCCATGCTCTGAATCTATCTAAAGGATTGGAAATCTTCATTTATGCAGAAGATGTCTGCCTGGTTTGTCCCCAGCAACCAGGTAACATTCAGCTGAGGAAAACCAAGCAGTCACTTTACTTGATCAAAGAAAAGTGCAAAATACTTGGCCTAAAAATCAATACTGACAAAACCAAGGTAATGGCTACCAAGCACACACATCCACTCAATAACCTTTCCATCATGGGAGACCCCATTGAATGGGTGAGTGCCTTCATGTACCTGGGAGTGAATATAAATCATAAGTTTTCCCCACCCAAGGAAATACAGGACCTGAAGCAGACAGCCCAATGTTGTCTAAATGCAATGAGAAGAATCACTTCACTTCGCTAAGGAGCAGCGCTGGTACTCACAAAATTACACGTACTCAAGTCTGCTCGATTAAAGTGATTCAAAACAATGCAATGAAAATCATTGCAGGTGCCCCAATGTGGACAAGAATCTATCTACTTAAAGCAGAAACCAACCTTCTCTCTCTCCTCTCCCGAGCGAATCGAAGGAATGCAAGAAGAAGCTGCTGCAACTAAGAAGGAAACACTCAGCAACAACTATAACAAACCACCCCCTTGGGCTCCTGTTCCCATCTTTTTTCACTTCCTTCTTCTCCCAACAAACAAAGCACTCTGCTATCCTGTTCAACTCAGACAAGCGACACAAGAAGCCATAAATAATGTATTTGCTCCTCATGTCTACTCAATTACTGCCTCAGTCGACCGTAATGTACCAGCTGCAGCAGTGTCTCCACCTCCCTAAAAGGCAGTTGGAGACTATCCAACAATGCCTCCACCCTACAAACTAAGCTAATTGCCATTCAAAAGGTGCTGAAAGACTCATTCACCAAGCAGAAAACACAACAATCCACACAGATACGATGTGTGCGACTCTCCCTGTAAAGAATCAATCACACACTGAGATTGTGCACATCCTAACCAGCATAAAAGGCGCAGCCTTTACTCTTCAGAGCAATAGAAGGCAAGTGACACTTAATTGGATTTCCAGTCACATAGGAATCCAAGGAAACAAAAAGGCAGTATCGCCCTCTATCATTTTCAGCACACAGCGAAATTCGTCAGGTACTTCTCCAATTATCCAGGTCTGCAAAATGGTATGTAGAAAACACCAAGTTACAATGTTTTTCTCTTTCTAGAAACACCCAGAGGATTCGCTGTCACCATCAGTCGGCTATGGCTAGGATGTCTGTGCACTTGGTAATTGATCAATGCATAAAACAGAGCATGCACATACTGCGAACAGATAGTGGATCAACCACTAGATCATTATATTAGTGCACTGTCCAGAGATTTTTCCTCTGAGGCAAAATTTTACAGGGGTCCCTTTAACAAGCAACAAACTGGTAACATATAACTGAAAACACTGGAGCAGTTTCAGCATTTTTCTGCTCCTACCCACCACCCAGGTAAACAAAACAGGCCTCCTGCCAGGCACTGCCTCAGGTTACTAATTATTTTACTTCTATTTTGCGACAAATTGTCCTTTTTTATTTATCTCTTTTCAGGCTGATGCAACAAACTCATCTTCGCTAAGGTTTTTTAGAGCCTGCATGTGTGACTCATGGTTCAACATCTTCACACCGACTGACCCTTCATCCCTAGTGTACGTGCATTATGATTGTCCTTTAATTAGCTATTTAATCATTATTATTATTGTTGATTTTATCTTCAGTACCATTATCATTATCAATGACTCGCCGACCAGGGATGTCACCTGAGCCAAACCTCACTCACTCTGACCTGACTCACACTCTCAGTCATTTCCTCATACCTGTTAAGGACACTAACATCCTGCTCTAGTTAACGATTGATTTTAAGGAAAATGCCGAGTAACTGCTCGGTTTTCGGCTGTTCAAATACTAAATCAAAAACAAAAGATACTGGAGTGAAATATTTTCGATTTCCAAAGGACGATGAGTTAATTAGCCAGTGGAAAAATGCATACCGTCATGCAGACACAATAAATCATAAACATCCAGTCATCTGTTCAGATCACTTTGCCGCCGACGATTATGCAGACGACATGAAGTCACGCCTTTTACATTGTGAACCGAGTAGGAACAAGTGAACATTGAAAAAAGATGCTGTGCCATCTCTTCATCTCCCACGTGGTTAGTACAATTTCTTTAACTATAATAACCTATTTATTTGTGTTTTCAAATAAATTCGTTCATATGCTCATAGAATATATAAAACATAAAAAATGAGCAATGAAGACACCAGTGGTTTTGTTACGACTGATATTGCAGCTGAAACTGCAATTGTGGGGCCCTGGATATAGTGGTGACGAATCTTCTATTTCCGAAGTGATTTCTGTGGTAATTCCAGAGGAGATTACAACAGTGAAAAAATTGAAAGAAGAAAATTTTTTGCTTAGAAAGGAAAATACTGGACTACGAGAAAACGTTGTGGAAATCTGTTGATCCTTCCACAAATCTGCTACGTCCAAGCTACGTGCTCAAAAAGACAGGTTCGACGCACGTGTAGGGCCACATTTTCCCAAAAATCAGCACGTAGACTGCATGTAGTAGCACGTGCGTCTAAGTGTGACCATAGCATTAGCCTTCATCTAAGCTTTACATTCTATCGACTTTAAATCCCATCTTTTTCTCCTACTTGAGTTTCATCCCTTCCTCCCCAGGCTCTCCTACTCACTGGGGCTTGATGCTATAACGCTTTCTCTTCCACTACCCTTTTCATTTCTGGCCCAGTGGTTAAATTGAGGCGAGTAATATCTACAGTGAGGCATGGTTCACAACATAAATTACACCTGTACGAACTGTTTATGAGCAAGAACCCGTGGCCGACAAGGCTTTTTTAAATCTAAAGGCCAGGTACGGATCAGGTCCGGGAAGGGGCACTTATTAGTAATAATTCCCTGTGGGTGTAAGCTAATTCAAAGTTCGGAAGCGAATTCACGTATCCCAGTGATTTTCCGTAAGTACTATATGTTTCACTCAGTACAGTTTATCACGTCTAATAGTGTTTTTGCCTCGTTAAGGGAAATATATAAATACTACTGAAATTATCTATTTTCACTTCCAGACCATTGCATAAACGTTACATCTGATTAAAATAAGAATTATAGACACACTGATTCTTAAAATTTATTATAATTCAATTGTTGCGAATTTCATGATGACCAGTGAAGTCTTTCTCTTCAATTTTCAGTTTTTCAAAATTTGCTCCATTGTCCCTCAAATTCCATTCACCAGCAAAAATTAAATCAATGAGTTCCTTCTCCTTCCAGGTGGAATATAATAGAAGTTATTTCCACCTTGCCTTAACATCAGTGCTATAACGTCACAAATGGCCTACAGGCATATGCCCTTCTCGGCTAGGCTAGGACGTCGACCACAAATTTCCTTCTCTGTCTCTCCTCTCTGCTTCTCTCTCTCTCTCTACACTTCACTTCCAGCAACACATGATTTATATCTGTATTACCTTTCGTGCTGTAAGAATCTTATAACAATACCTAACATACCTGCATCGTCCTTTTTCACAGATAAGCGACACTTTTTTCCCTTTCTTATTTGTATGTTTATTTACCAAATATTGAATAGAATATTTCCTCCTTGGTTACTCTGAAATGGCTTTTAGTCCTCCTAACCTGTTCTGGAAAATCTTGCTCAGAGGTTTATGGCCTTTCGCAATCTCCTATATTATATATATATATATATATATATATATATATATATATATATATATATATATATATATATATATATATATATATATGTGTGTGTGTGGTGTGTGTGTGTGTGTGTATATATATATATATTATATATTATATATATATATATATATATATATATATATATATATATATATAATAAGTCACTGATACACGATACTCGCGTCACTTCCATATATTCAGGAATGTTGTTTGACATCGGGATCACTATACTAGTGGCAAAGTCTCTCTCTCTCTCTCTCTCTCTCTCTCTCTCTCTCTCTCTCTCTCATAATAACCCTAACGAAGAGCAGCCTTCCTACTAACTGTTGCCAAATTGTTACTAATTGTCCGGTTTACCTCTGCGGTTGCAACGAGGCAATTCTCTCCCATCATCAATGAGCATAATCCTTGCTGATGACGTCACAAAGTTAAAGGTGGTAGGCAGGAGACTAATGCATACTTGATCTCACTTTCGTTCAACATATCAGGTATTTTGTTCCATCGGTTAGAGACAGTCGTTTGTGTCTTAAGGAATGACCCAGCTGCAACAGGATACGTTTTGCAGAAGGCGTTGATTCCCGTTTTCTGGATTTTGCTGATGCTATAGATTCCGAGGGACGACCCACTGTGCGATGTGGATTGAATCAAAGAATTATATGATGTTAAGTCACTGATGATGCATAGTATATTGGGTCCCTAATATGATCCCTTTAGTTATAGAATAAAAACTTGTCAATTAAGTAATAATTGTGGTCGGATTAATATTAGCGAAATGCAAATGAGTAATAAAACATGGTCAACATGAAGAAGAGCTCTCTCTCTCTCTCTCTCTCTCTCTCTCTCTCTCTCTCTCTCTTACTTGCCTACCAAAATGATGCAGTAAACTGTATCTAAGGAGTCTTTTGTTTAGACACCGTTTCCTCTTCAGTAACTGACGCTTTAATTGGTATGCTCAAGGAAGTCAAATGACTCCTTTTTCAATTCCGTAAGTTTTAAGTTCAGCCATTTGCAAAATAATAATTTGTAGTTACGTTTTTACGAGAGAACAATAGCTTTTGTGGGAACCTTCTCTCTCTCTCTCTCTCTCTCTCTCTCTCTCTCTCTCTCTCTCTCTCTCTCATTCCGTATTGCAGTTTGGACTGAACTTCCTCTGTCATGTTATATTATTCTTATTCCATTGCAGGCATATGGGATTTTTTGTTATCTTTAAATCATTATGCATAACTAAAAACTTACATAGTCTTGTTTTCCAGAGTAAATTCGAGCTAAGATATCTTCAACATCAATGTCTAAAAACGATAATGGTGATTACGTAATTTGTGCATAGTTTGATAAACGAATATCAAATCTAAAAAAAAACAGAAAAAAATGTAATGATCTACTATATCTATGCCTGCGCAACCCGAGAGCATTATCTAAATACTGCTTAAACGTATTGCAAGTCTTTTAAGCATTCATTTGTTATAACTTGAATTTGTGCATTGTTTGATAAACGAATATCAAATCTAAAAAAAAGAAGAAAAAAAATGTAATGATCTACTTATCTATGCCTACCCAACCCGAGAGCATTATCTAAATACTGCTTAAACGTATTGCAAGTTTTTTAAGCATTTATTTGTTATAACTTGATTGTGCATTGCTTTTATTGCTTTTATTTGCCATACTTACGATTTTGTATACACACGCATATATGTATGTATGTACTATATATAAATATATATATATATATATATATATATATATACATATATATTATGTATATATATATATATATATATATATATATATATATATATATATATATGTATTTATATATATATGTATATACTATCTCTCTACGATCCAGTAAACGACTGATTAGCCTCAATATAATTCAGTCTGCCATAAATTGGAAGTAAACCATAACATGTATATATATTATATATATATATATATATATATATATATGTATATATATATATATATATATATTAATATATATATATATATATATTCTTTGAGAACCGGTGGCTGAAATAGAAACATGATATGGTTTACATGGACTCACGTATATTAGGAGAGAGAGAGAGAGAGAGAGAGAGAGAGAGAGAGAGAGAGAGAGACAGAGAGAGAGACGAGAGAGAGCAGTTGAGAGAGAGAGAGAGAGAGAGAGAGAGAGAGAGATGATTAACTTCCTTTTCACGGGTGACTGAATTATATATAGGTTAAGCACTTGTCTCTTCATTTTCGCTAAAGAATAAACAACTCTTACAAAACCGTCTGTGTCGTAAGGAGATTGAATGAATAAAGAGTTTTAGGAAGGTTAAAGAAATTACGAAGAGACACTGACTGAAAACTCGACGCTTATACATCGTGTGAAATATAAGCTATACAAGATCGCAAATTTCTTTACCAGGTCATTTTTACCTTTACCTGGCTCGTTGTCTTATTAGATTTACTTGTGATATCCCATCCAGTTTCCTTATTTTGTTTTTATCATTATTTTGTTCCACTGGAAGACATTTTGAAGTTAGTTCTAATTTTCATACTTTATAACTAATTGAAACGAATTTCTGTTTGGTGACGCGTACATTTCCATGGCCTGGGTTCCGGGAGTAATTATTTAGGAAGTCGGTCATTCCGAGAAAAGAAAACGTCTTCGGGCGCTTCGTCAACTACTTACAACACAAGCTTAGTCTTGACTTGAGGCTTCTGAACGAAGCCGAGCAGTGCTACGTAATTCATCGGAGTTTTGAACGTCATCACCAAACGTCATCACAAGGACTAGGCAATTGCTTAATGACTTGACAAGCCTTCCTGTCGGCTCAATTGCTGTCATTTCATTCTCTCCTTACGATAATTACATCGTGTGTAAAGAAATTATTTGTTAACGGTTAATTTTCTCTAATATTCGTAATGAGATAATTAGCATGCTGCCTTAACAATAACGGTTCGGATAATTTGCCCTGTGCTTCCAGAACTGTCAGGACTGGCGTTTCGTTTTCACCTCTAAATAGGAAGGGCTCAGTAGAAGCGCTTGTCATCATACCATACAGAAATTTTTATAGCAAAAGTATCAATATTAGTAATGGCAATTACGCTTTCTCTTTTTAAACAAGAAGCCGGGAACACATCGAATCAAACAATAAAGTAATATGTCATACGACCGTCATGACTGAAGATAACATGAAAATGTCATACTCATCTACTACGAAAACTATTGCGGAAACGTACGCATGTACAAATACTGCCTACTATGAGATCAATTATCTGTAACAGGTAAAACTGAAACGATAGATTTTACTACTATGAGATTCAGGGCCTCTGTAACACGGTTTTTTCGCAATAACTTTTTATCTATGCATTTCATAAATATAACGCTTATTCAGAATACACATTATATCTACACATAAATTTTGACTGTATTCTGCATTACGTAGGTTGAATAAATTTGGTACTTACAATGTAAAAGTGACTTTTTTTGAAGACGGGCCAACATACTCAGAGAAAAGGTTTCGAACGCACTCGTTACGTAACTTATGACAGCATTTCTTCCCTCTTTCTCGATGGATGATTGGCTATACGTAACAAAGGCTATACCTCTGGCAACAATGACAAATTTAAATACAAGCAAAGCAGCACACCTTATGAACTCGGAACCTCTCCACTGATAATTGTCATAATGAACAAACCAACAAAATATGTTAATAAATACAAAAACACTTCGATTATTAGTCTAACTCCCAAAATAAGTTTCCTAAGGGAATAGATGCATAGTAGACAAGCTTGATTTGATAACTGCTATATCCAATGTCATGCAATTTTTATTTATTGGCTAGCTACCTATTTACTGAAAAAAAATAGCCGGTTTATCGTCAGAATGATAACTTCATGAGGCTCCACCCACTTTGGCCTCGTTATACTTTAGGATAACACTGAAGCCTATCATGGGCATTGTTGGATTAGAAAATTTAACTTCTGGGTATAAAAACTCATTTCTCGAGTAATTGTAAGAAGTGCTAAATGATCCTCAAGGACCCCAGCAGTTGGCCTAAACGTTTAATTCATGTATTTACTGCTATACTGTTGCGGCACTACTGCTACAGTAGTATTACTACACTAGCACAGATACCCCACCCACATCTATGTATCGTTCCGCCATTCATAAAGTCTTTGGGTTTCAGAGCCGATGGAACAAGGTGAATGGGTTTCTGTCTAGTGGATGGGCGGCGCAACATTTCGTCAAAAGGTGTTTACTTTGCTTACGTAATAAATGTTTTTCGACTCTTGGCTCGTAATCATTGGCCATGGCGTCGGCTAGATAATTTTTACTCTATAAAAATTAAAACTATCGGGTTTAGGTTATTGATAATGCTAAAAAAATTTGTGTGTGGTTGTAAAATATACATATGTCAACTTTCAGCTACATCCGATGCTTTGACAAGGAGCAAAGTCCAAAAAACCGTGTTACAGAGGCCCTGAATCTCATAGTAGTGAGTCTTTTCATGAGATTAAGGAAATAGCTTTGCAGTTTGAAGAAAAGGTGGATGACGAGAGGATACAAAATACAGGAAAAATAGTGATATCTCTTCCATATTATAAGAACTCTGCTACTATTTTATTCGTTTGAGTTTTGACTGGCTTTAGGTGTTCAAATCTACTGAATCACCAGGTAATGAGTACCACAGAGAACATAAGAAATAGATAAGAATGGGATCCCCGATTTCAAAGGCTAACATGTTGGAACAACTTGAACGGTTCTTGGTGATAATGAGTGAATCATTCGCCCTATATTTATTGAACGTCCATAGACTAAATCTCATGTTACATGTGACGGGGAGAGGTGGTTGAGGTATTTAATGAATGGAATTTAGCC
>NC_061106.1:8065236-8080703 GCF_015104395.2 Macrobrachium nipponense | reverse complement strand
AAAAGGGACAGTCGCCACCGTAATACCTGGTTAAAAGGGACAGAAAGAACAATAATACTTGTATAAAAAGGATAGTCATCACAGTAATACCTGGATAAACATGACAGTCACCACAGTAATACCTGGAGAAAAGGGCGCCAAACAGAACAGTAATACCTGGATAAAACGGACAGTTGCCACAGTAATACCTGCATAAAAGGGGCAGACAGCGCAATGATGCCTGTTAGTTCACCCACGACTGTTCGAAGAGTGAACGTTAGCATGAAAAAAGTAGAACTTGTCAGTCAGACCATCAACACAACCCTTTCCCATCTTCCTTCCTATCCCCACCCCTCCCTTGAACCATCCACCTCCCCCTTCCCTCTTCCTTTCCCTCCCCTTCCCATAACACGTAGATTGTCACTCAGAGACGGGTTGGTCAGCAGTATATATATATATATATATATATTATATATATATATATATATATATATATTATATATATGTGTGTGTGTGTGTGTGTGTGTGTGTGTGTGTGTATTGTGTGTGTAAGTGTGTGTGTGTCTACTTGGAATCATGGGAAATTTTGTAAAAAATAATATGAATTATAAGGATTTCAAGATATTATCCTCAAGTCCATATGAACACCACCAACCAATATTAGAATCTCTAGATATAAAGAAACTATACTCTGTTTTTTTCCATCTGTCCATCCTCCTGTGGTGTTTTCGCATGGTAACACTGCGTCCCAGGCTTTAAATAGATACACTATGTGTAAGTTTTAGGTAAATAAAAGGATAAAAATTTGTAGGTAAATAAAAGGATAAAAGTATTTTAATAATTTACTGTATGCGAATTACACTGTTAATATTTGAAATAGTATACTGTTTAAAGCCCGGGACGCAGTGTTACCATGCGCAAACACCACAGGCGGATGGATAGATGGAAAAATACAGAGTATAGTTCCCACCTTAAACAACCACTCTTCATCTGTTCCCTTGTACTACATAGCTGTTGTTTACTTTCTGTTCATTTTCCATACAGCTACCCAACGTCGTTGAGACAAGGTGTTTTTTTAACTACTCTTAACTTTATTAATGCTTTCTTTTTTTGTAGAGTAATTTGTATTTCAATGTTGTACCTCGCTTTGTATTGCTTAATTCAATGTGTTTTGCACGTCAACAAAAATAATAATGTATTTTCAGATTTCACAAGAAAGATTAACTTAGAGTTAATATTTAAAATAATTACTAGTATGAGAAGAGCGATCTTTGTTCGGAACCAGATGTTCTAGTTCTCATCAGTCAATTAGTTTGTGTTCACAGCTAAGCGAGTCAAGTCCTCATCTCGTTTTGGGAAACCTGTCATCAATTAAGATGAATTTTTTTTTCTTTTTTTATACACCATCCACCTCCAGTGTCGTACAGAACAAGTATTGTTCGCCTTTGTTTTTGTCCAAACCACATGGCAATTGCACAGTTTCTTAATATTGCGTCATATAGCTTCTGAAACGTACCTCAATCGATTACGTCATTGGTGTATTGCGTTCCCACAACGATTTTACATAAACTCTCACAACGCATTTTCAGAAAGTGATGTCATTCTTTTCTTTCTAGAACATTTCATGACGTTCTTTAGATTATGCATTTTTTTGAATTAGAGATAGAAATTCATGTTCATGGTTATTCTTATTCTATACCCTTTTTGCTCTGGTTTTCTCTCTCTCTCTCTCTCTCTCTCTCTCTCTCTTCATCGATCGATCGATCGATCGATCGAGTGATTTTTAACTTGTAACGCACAAAGTTTGTCCTTGGTGACTTTAGAATTTGTTTAATTCTTTATGGAATTGCGTTCGTGTATTGATTTCTGGAATCTGTACAGATATTGTAACTGCATGTATCTCGTAACGCGCTTATTAGTGTGTTTTGGAAACAGGCCTATCAAGTGTTTGGAGAATTTTGAAGCAACAGCAAAAAAAATGTGGTACAAGGAAAAGTGATATCTTTACAGTTTTAAGTCGACTTAAAATACTTGAAGGGTGAATTTATTTAATTTTCTGTGTTTTATGAATTGTTTAATTACTCTGAGTTTTTTTTATATTCTGAGTTTACAATCAATTAGATTTTCACATATTTTTATTGTAGTAAATTTCATATATTTACACATTTTGTGTTTCCATAATATGTTTGATTAACTGTATTTAGTTTCACACTTTAACACTTGTGAATGAATTTTCATTTACTTAGATATTCTTTTCAAATCTTACGTATTTCTTAATAGTTTAAGTTTTGCTTAATTAATTTTGCCATATAATTCAATTCAAGAATGAATTAAATTTTGTGCCGTTTTCAAATATTACTAAGTTTTCTTAAGATTGTGAATTCCACTTATAAATTTTGAATTTAGAAATAAAGTTTTGCATTTAAAATTTTTATTACAGTGATTCATTTATTGACCACCAGTGATAGGATAAAATCTGTGCATATGCCAAAATGATAGGTTGCGTTGTTCGTTCAATTTTCGTGAAGTGAGTTAGGACAGGGGAGATAGATAGAGGTGTTTAATGGAGTGATTCCCTTTAATGAACTAAAGCCTTTGTGAATACCTCACACTTGTTTTGATTAGTCTGATTTCTCAAATATCTGATAAAGCTTTTTAAGGGATTACTGTTGCCTTTAGAGTACTCACTCGCATTTTATCTGCTATGAAAATTCAGGTATCTGGTTTCTGTGCGTTACTTTGAATTCTATGATTGGTAAGTGTAATAATCTGGTCTTTGTGACGCTTCGTCAATATATATTATATATATATATATATATATATATATATATATATACACATACATATATATATATATATATATATATATATACATATATATATATATAACATATATATATACATATATATATATATACATATATATATATTATATATATATATATATACATATACACACACACACACACACACACACACACACACATATATATATATATATATATATATATATATATATATATATATATATATATATACAACATAAATATTTAAATTCAGGTCTTCCCTCCTAAATCTTACTGCAACCTTATAAGTGAAAGCTTTGCTACTTTTGAATAATAAAATCCAGAAGACCTGCGTTTTCCTATTTTCACATGACTCTAGTTGTAAAGAGAAGGAACATCTGTGAAGTCGTATTTAGAATTAATCATTTATGTAAGCTCACCGTGTCTCAGGATAATACGATACAAACAGACAGAAGATTACGTGGAATGACAGACAGCGAAAGCGGCTTTCTTTGTATCTGACCTACCTGAAAATATCTCGAGCTACGATCGACCGAATCACTCATTAACAACTTGTTAGTGTGGATCATAAAGTCCACTGGTTTTTAACCCCCTTCGCAGGGTACCCGCTCGAACTTGCATTCCAGTCTTCTTCTTAATTGATACCAGATTCCTTTAAATGATATTAGATTCCTCGAATAGCTACGAACCGCCCTCAGCTGACGACGATGCATTCCTCGAGCCAATTACTTAGGCGCTTGTGGAGGCAAGATGGGTACGGGAAAATCGAGCTTCTCTCTTCTCGGCATAAAAGTTCCCGTCCACCCGGGAAGGGGTTGGAGGCGAGTGAGGTAGGAAGGAGGCCATCTACAAATAAGGGGGAAATGGCATGACAACGATTGTTATCAGTTGTTCGAATTCATGATAAGGTATTTTCCAAGACACCGAAAGGTATTGGTGCGGACGAAGGAGGAGATAAGGCAGAGAAACAATGCGCACGCGCGCCTGTGTGTGTGTGAAACTGTCCGTGCATGTGTGTGTGTGTGTGTGGGTGTGTGTGTTTGTGTGTGTGTGCGTATAAGTTAGAGACACCATTCGCATGGACCATTTTGCTTCATTTGCACTTATACAATTCTATCAAAACCTGCCCTTTATGTGTAAAAGAATGTTAAAATTATAAATGAGTTTATATTTCAAATTTACTTTCTTTCATATTAAAACAATAACCCAAATTTAGTATGATGTCAGACAAAAGTTCATCATACGGGAAAATAACTGATAGAAATAATACAAAGCAAAAAATGGCAATAAAAATATAATATTAATAGTTATATTTTTATCAAGACTACGTCAATGTTCGGCGTCGCTTACATATCATTGTCTGGCAGTGAGATTTCAGCAATATTGTATATTGTGAACCCGCAACTTAGGAACATAAACATTCGATACTTTCCGGGAACTAATTTCGTTTACCAAACATGAAAAGGCATCCAGAATGTTACGAAAGAAACCTACACTGATCAAATACTGAAAGTAATATAAAGGGAATCGAACAAAAATGTGACCTTTCATCTATTCTGCGTCTTTCAATCCGGCGTATCAAAATTTATGTGCCATGAATATCTTTTCTTATCTTTATGAGAAATTTTACCTTCAGTTCGTGATAAAGTTGATGACAGTTGCCGAGCCTTGTAGAAAAAGGAAATTAAAAAGATTCACGAGCAAGACAGTGAGAATCCAATAATAAAGAAAAAAAAGCATTATAGTAATCATTCCTATCGAAAAGGTACCTCGAAGGTACTTTTTTTTTCATGTTGGTGAAACTCTACTTTTCACTAATCTTTCGTAAGCGACATAACGTGTCTCCATTTTTCGTCATTCTCTCGTCACGTTCTGATGTAGAATTAAGAAATAATTACAATGAAGGTTATCTTAACAATGCTTTCCAGACTATTTATCAGCCGCTTGAAAAGTTTTGAGAAGTGTAGGACAAAGCATTGCACGGCATTCACCATGTTCGCGTAGAAATATAAATCTTGAAAAAATGATCTCGCCAGCCAGTGCATTACAGAAAAATATTTCACAAATGGCCAAGCATTCTGGGGTGAAGTCTTCACAAGATTAGATGAAAACATGAATGAATTTCAGTACTACTATAATTTGAGTCTTTCATCATCTATAGTTTATTGTTTCTAGAATGTACCATTTACAACATATTACTATTCCTGAACTTGGGGTTGATAAGGTTAATTAGCGAATGGCTATTTCTGAGAAATTCAAAGATGTATAAGAAAGAACAGAGCGCAGAGGCTGAATAGGATATGGTGGCTCCAGTAGGAGTATGAAGATTGTTCTTCATGAAAAAAAATATATATGTAAAGGACAATATCATTGAAAGTGATGATAACACGCAAGTTTAATAAAAATGTTAACATGTTATGAAACTGGATGCTTGTGTACATACGAAGTTTCATAACAGACTTTGCATGAAAACGTATGAGAACAATTATTCCCGTTAGAACAAATGTTGAGGTACCATGACGTCGAGTACTTGAAAATTTTCCAGAATTATTTTACAGTATACATTGCTTTAATTGAAAAAAGTTGGTATGGAAAGTCTTTAGGTATATAAATAGAATTAAATAGAACGAAAAGTCATGATCTATCAGTAATAAAACGCATTTTTTCATATATTTATCTGCTAACCACATGATTAATTGGAATGTACCATACGCTTACTATTTATAGGAAAATATTGACAGGTGGTGGCCATTCTGACATAGTAACTAAGATACTGTTGAAAATAGACTGATCATTCTGAATCTTTTGGGTATTCGACCGCCAAGGATCAATATTAGCTTATACATTAGTAACTTTAAAGATAATGATCTTCATTATTCATAAATGTGCCCTCCTCTGAAATTAACTTTAACAAAAAACTAGTTCGCAGGGCAAATTGAGGAATATTTATTTTTTCAATTAATTTACCATAAGTTTTATTTTTTTATAGCCATGCTAAACACATCGTTAAAGTCCACGAAAGACCTAGAAAATAAGTGTGTACTCTGCGGAAGTACTTGCATTGGATGATTCCCATGGCAACGAACGGCAATACTTAGGTCAGCAAAAGAAAAAAGAAAACAGCAAATGAAAAATTTGCTTAGACAGAATTATTGAAATCCTGCTTCCCTTTTTAGCAACACTTTTTTTTTCTTTTTTTAGCAACAAACTTGCATTTCTCTATTGTTTCCTTTGACAGAATCGCATGGTTTCTGCTATTAGTCAGACTGCGGGAATTCTACTGCATTATGAAAAGAAAACCTTGTAAGAAAGCACTATTTACTCTTAGATCACTGACTTTGGGAACTTAAGGATTAAATGCATGTAATGACATTCTCAAATAAAGACGATATCGACTGAATGTTTAGGATTCATAGAGTGATTTTGACAGGAATATCACTACTTCAACTGATGTTGTTGAACATAGGTTAGCTGTATGTTGCACAAACTCTTGCTCCTTGAGCTGCCAGATGACTATGTCAGAGTACGAGAATGAACTGAAGGTGTCTGGTTACTTGATGCGGAAGTCAAAGTAGTTCTGACCAGATTCTGTTCTGACCTGCGACAGCTAAAGGTAACTGTCGCCCGTCACACAACCCAGTAGCTAGACGTCATCGCATTTTATCATGACATTCAGTTCAGTGGAGCTAAGGAACTGTAAATAGCACCTTAAACTTTAGTATTGATTCACATGGAAAGTGAATGGAAATTATCTAAGCTGTCACTCCAAATGGTTTTAGCACCGCATAAGTAAAGTATATCTTAGTTTTACCAGCCCACTGAGCTGATTTACAGCTCTCCTAGGGCTGGCCCGAAGGATTAGATATTTTCACGTGGCTAAGAACCAATTAGTCACCTAGCAACGGGACCTACAGCTTATTGTGGGATCGGAACCACATTATATAGAGAAATGCATTTCTATCACCAGAAATAAATTCCTCTGATTCCTCGTTGGCCGAGCCGAGAATCGAACTTCGGACCACCAGATTGGCAGCCGAGCGCGAAAACCACTCGTCCAACGAGGAACTTTAGCACCATATAAGCTCTGATAATTAAATCATATGGAAGCATTAACAGAAAAGAAAGAAACGGAGAGAGAAATACGGAACGAAGTTTCACTAATACTGAGCCTAAGACTGAAACAAGCAGCGTTATGATAACAGCTGTTTATAAAAGATTTCTGACAAAGATAGTACAGAAAACAAGTTGGAAAACGATAGAATAAATAATAAATAATGATTACCATCCTCTATTCATTTAATATATAATATATATATATATTACTAACAGGACCTCATTGACACTGGATATTATCAAACGGAGATATGAATGGATATATAAATATATATATATATATATATATATATATATATATATATATATATATATGTATGTGTGTGTGTATGTGTGTATATATATATATATATATATATATATATATATGTGTGTGTGTATATAATATATCTATATATATGTAGTTATATATATATATATTATATATAATATGTATGTATATATATATATATATATATATATATATTATACATATATTATATATATACATATACATATATATATAAATAATGTTTTCATTACATCAGCACATGATGATTAAATGGAAAAACCAAAATATAACGATGTTAGAAAATATCATTATATCTTCTTCTACCTAAATCATGCCCGTTATTTCCGAATTTCTTCATCCAGCCCTCTCCATCATAACAACTATCATTGTTGTCATTTGTGGTAGTCTTTTATTTCCCAAGTGCTTGCTGTTATCACGCGTGCAGTAATCTCTGTATTGTCTTCCTTATTAGTTACTCCTGGCAGATAAACCCATCTGGCATATTTCTATTATTAGTGCATTGAGCATGGCCGCTGTAATTCTAAAATCTCACTTCAGTATAACTATTCTCTGTCAAATGCATCACCCCAAATTCCAGTATACTTTCTTATTGCACAATAAATACTTGCCTTTGTCTTACCAAATGTTTCCATCTTAAGGATACGATTATTCACATTCATTATCTTCGCCTTGGTAATTAACCACTTGCCCTCATACTCACTTTTATTATAAATATAAGAAATAAAGACTCCGGCAATTGTTAGTCTTTACACGAACATTCACAGTCAGTTCAAAAGCGTTTTATTTCCCCCTCTTTAATGCCAATAGGTAAGTCTGATTTGTACTTGGGCGTGTTCTTTTCCTCCCGCATTCGCTTCTATTTAAGTTGTGCGTAACTGTGCTATTGGAGCCCTCTTTTACATGTACGTCTACGTGTGTGTGTGTGTGTATGTGTGCGGTGAGTGCGCTACATATGGTGTAGTATGTTTATACATTTACCTTTTTTTATATGGCTACCTGCGAGCGTAAGATTCTACGCATCATTCCCATTGGCAATGAAATATTGGACTGGAGGAGTACAAATACCAGAAGAGGACATTTTCAAGTAAAAGCGGTTGATCCGTGAATTGATCGTGAAGGTGGGACCCAGAATGGTTACAGTGAATGGGCCCTAATTGGGCACGGCGGGTGGCCACGGGACCTATTTATATTTCCTTCCTTAAGTTACAGGATTAAATGATGCCACTCATAAGTGGAGGAGAAATAGCAGAAGGAAACGACTGTGTGTATGTGTGTGTGTTGGTGAGAGAGAGAGAGAGAGAGAGAGAGAGAGAGAGAGAGAGAGAGAGAGAGAGAAAGTAACGGATAGTTGACTAAATTTCACAAAACTTCGAGTAGTGATTGATTTTTCACAAACGAACATATTTTCTAACTGTACATATATTCAGAAAAAGTGTGTATGGTATAAGAAAAGGAACTTGGCTCTCGCCTCAGATGTCACATTATCGATTCCACAGAACCTTATGAAGGACTTACATCCAACGGAGAAGTGTATGCAGATGTATCATGACCTACAAACAGGTTCGAATCCTATCCATTTTAAATGCACTTATGGATTATAATTAATGATGAATTATGCTATTTCTTGATAACCGAATGAATAATTATTCTCACTCTCTTTCTCACTGTATCCTAACCAAAATGTACTATCGTGCACAAAGTGCGTTCCCTTAGCCATCCAGAGAGTTTCGAATTCGCTGACTATGAAACAGAAACACCGAAGCAGTTGAACAAGTACTAATGGAAGACCCAACAGATGTCGTACTGTAAGGACACACGGAAAAACAAGAATGAGTGGCAAGGAGGCATTTTTCTTGAGCATATAATGAAGTCTCCATATTCTAATATCATTGGGAAATCGATCGTAAAGATTTTATTGTTGACGATAGGGTTTGAGTGTAAACTGTGCAGTTAAGGAAATATGCGAAATAAAAATATGAGAATAAAAATGCTTAGGAAGTCGTATCATAGCTTGTTTACCTTCTCCCACTTCCTCAACAAGGCAACTGGATCTGTTTTCCTCAATTTAACTCGATGATGGACAGAGGAAAACCAGTTGGCGTCAGAGAGAGAGAGAGAGAGAGAGAGAGAGAGAGAGAGAGAGAGAGAGAGAGAGAGAGATTTTAAATTGATTTGTTCAACGCAAGTTTTCAGGTTTATAGGGAATGACTGTGCAGTTAATATTGTTACAATTATGAAAAGTCGATTTTCGAAGATACCGGATAAAAATAATATTTCTTTTCGATTCCAGAAATTAT
Organism: Macrobrachium nipponense; assembly: GCF_015104395.2. Taxonomy (NCBI): domain Eukaryota; kingdom Metazoa; phylum Arthropoda; class Malacostraca; order Decapoda; family Palaemonidae; genus Macrobrachium; species Macrobrachium nipponense. The sequence goes on along the minus strand of NC_061106.1, from coordinate 8,071,215 downwards.
TTTGGAATCTATTCATTGAAATCCAGATTTAAGAATTTTTTTTATGATTAACATTAATGGACCATAATGGAAATGCACAAAACAATTTGTATCGTGTAACTTAGATTTTTGCTTAAACAATTTTTCTTATACATAGGTATCCGTCACGCAAAATCTGTTTTGGGCCAGGCGAGGTTATTTTTGGAACGACTTAAATGAAGACTCTAGTTTCCTTTACGCGAGTTTGTGTCGACCGACTATTGAATGTATGCGGTTCCAGGGTCCTTTGCGCAGCGTACTTGTCGGCTGACGTCATCGAAAGCTGATTTTCAGGTCATGTAAAGTCTTCCTTCATTTTCACAGTTGGCTGGTAGACGTATCAGTACGATTAGTGGTTCGGCCGTTATCCATTTCGGTTCATCTGCTCCGACTTGACTGTATTTCCAGTGAACATTGTAGTTGACCACCCTTTTAAGTTTTGTGCTTTTTCAATTCTATTTAACGTCAACTTCGTGTATTTTCGAGGCGGCTGTACAGTTTTGTGAATTTTCTGTTCAGAATTGTTTGAATCTGTTCCTTGGACCATGACTATGTATTTTAATGCGCTTTTTGCAGATGAAGCGCTGCTTAGGTTTCTTGGGTAAGTTTGCAGGATTTATCCAGTATTTTTAAACATTTTTTTATTATCTTTTGAAGTTCGACGCCATGGGATGGTTTCTGTGACGGCCGGTGAAGCAGTTACGGTCTTTTGTTCCACACCAACTGTTACTTTTCCCGTCTAGCCGTCTACATGTGGTCCTTACGAAATTTTTAAGTCGAGAATATTTAGTTTGTTGGCCGTGCGCTTTTATAAGCTTGTGGTATTTGCGTAAAAGTTTTGATTTTACATGTCTGTAGATCTCTTAATACATTGTGATAAAAATCTAGAATTAATATTTTTATTTTTAGTTTTAAGTGTTTTTTTTTCTGATCAGATCTTGCCGAGGACCTACGTGTTGGAATGTGATTTATACAGTAAGAAAAATTCTGTAAAACTGAAGTTTTCCCAGGGTTGTTGTGTATCTAGTATATCACAACCACTTTTAGCATGGCTTTAAAGTTTTGTTTGAATTAGATGGTGGTTTAATAATGACTTAGTCATGACGTAGTAATTTCCTTAAAAGGACGACAACAAAAAATGCTTGGAGTTAGTATGTGAACTTGAATGTTTACTTTAAATAATTTTGTAGCTATTTAAATGTCATTAGATATTTTTTGAATTTAATATATTCAACTTTCTAATGCTCTTTAAACATTTCAGGGAATGATGCTACGATGACTATTCAAGATTGGTTGAAAAAAAAAGCTGCCATCTCAAGATTCTTCAGAACTTCAATATCCCGTTTTTTCCTTTTCCTCCATCCCATCGGGGGCGGTGCCCCTGATCGGGTGGAGGCGCTCCTAAGGGCTTGCATTGTAGGCGTGTTGGCCTGTGTGAGTCCTTGGAGTTTTGTTTTTTTTCCGTTGCAGATGACCGTGAGTTTTAACTTTACTATTACTATTAATTTTTAAATCTGATAATCTAGTAATTTCAGTGGATTAGCGTCACAATTAATGTTTTGTACATCTGCAATGGTTTCTATAATAATGATAGTTTGTATAAAACAGGTCTGATGTCTTAAGTCAACTTGTATTAGTAAGCTATATATTATTTTTTTATGGCTATTGAATTTATTAGCTTAATCCAGTCTGGTTTTAGCTACTTCTCACCCTAATACTGTGATTTCGAAAGCTAGTTTTTGGAATGTTAGTTTGGTCAGTTTTTCTACGTAACTAAGTTTTCAGTTTAGGTCAATTTGATCTTTATATTAAAACTGTGGAATGATTACTTCCGGATTATTGTTCTGGTTTTTATAGCCCCCATTTCATTTTCAGTTTTGGATTACGAATTTTATTAAGATCCTAAAATCAATGGTTATAACCTTTTAGATATTTTGTAGATGTTAGTATTTTGAAGGAGGTTAGATGTTTGATACATTTTGTCATTCGAAAATCTTTTGCATAAGAGTAAACTTACGTAATTAGCAATAGTGTAACTTTTCATTTTGTTTTACTTTGTTTTAAGGTTTGATTTTAATTTAGTTTTATCCATTTTCCTGTTGCTTTTCATGACATAAACGTGACCTTGCTCCGAGGGGTTTAGAATTGCGGAATCGAGGATCTGGATTAGTTCATGGAATACTCCTTTTTCCATCTGTTACAAAAGCGAGGCTTTCCTAATTTTAGTTTTGAAGTGTGATAAAACAGGTTTTGAGAATAAATCTTTCTGTAACCGTAGATTCATGATTAAGATTGATTGTAGCGTGTGCACCATAATTACCAATGTTTGTGAACCACAAAATTGACCCTGATTGTTAGGAAAGGGTACACGAGCTGTTAAATATTTCTATTTTCAAGATTCAAGGATATAAGATTTTTAGAGATGTCTTAATAGTTCTAATTTGGATTAGTACTGTATATCAAATTGTTAACGAATATAAAGGAAATTTGTGACCATATTTTGAAATTAATCCTGTATCGTTCAATATTCTGATGGCAGAGAGGTTAAAAGTTTGGTTTTATACAGTTCTCCCACCTACTATGGTAAAAAATATTTGGTATGGCTTACGTCTCCGATGTTGGCGTTTGTGTGAAACAGATCCTAGATATACTTTTGTTTAAAAAAAATAAAATAGTATTGGTAACCTGTGCAATCCCTTGTATAATAAAGCATTTATATAAGATATAACTTGGAATCTCACTTAATAGGCTTCAAAAGCTGCCCTGCAGTAAGTGGTGGGGTTACAAATGGGAAAACTTGAGTTTGATGACAGGGTTTGCTTTGGTTGGATATTGGGTGAAATTGACCCGAGGATAGATGAATAATTATAATGCAGTTAATGTAAATTAATATTTGCGTTGCAATATGATTTTTTATAAAGGGTGACAGTGTAAGGTTGGGGTCTTTAATAGGAAAAACATATGCATTCAAAGTTAACGCTAGTTTTAAATTGCCTAATTAAAATCCAGGACTGCAGCAATTAACTGGCATGTAACTACACGGATCATTGAGGAAAAGAGAGTGAAACACTATTTTTAGGATACTTAGATATGCTGTGCTTCCAAGCAGGTGATAATTGCAGGAAATCCCAAGGGAACTAGCGATTGACGTAATTTTTTAATGATGGGATGAGCTATTAACCTGACAAACGAGCGGTAAAGATGCCATACACCACATTGTATTTAAGTTTAAAAAGATCAAAGTAAAGTTGCCTGAAAAATAAGTTAAATTTAAAATGCTTAATGCGCAACTGTGCATGGAGCTTTATGTCAGTTTAAATGAGACCTTACTTTTTATTGAAAACCTAATATTTTGCGATATCATCCACGCAATATAGATGATCCAAGTTTATACTAGAAGAAATAAATGTCTGGTATGGGGTTTGGAATTTTTAGTTGGCATAATTAAGTTGAGAAATTCGGTCTAGGCTGTATATCGCTCCTGCACAGGGTTGTCAAAATTGGTGACATGGGTGATCAATACATAATTCCTGTGCATTTCAGGGCCGTGTCTAATTTATTTTCGTCGATAAAATATTATCAAAGCATCGGGTATGGATTGTATTTGGGATATAGCTTATTTGAAGCCACAAAATAATTGACAAAAATATGCAGTTTTGTCCAATGTTGATAATTGGCGTAAATCAAAGAAATTTAAAGGGAGACTTGGCTAAATCTAGCAACCTCTTGGATAGAGGCTAATAAAACGTCATTACTGAAGGCCTTCCCACTCATTGACACTGTAGTATGACGTACTTTACTAGACGCCAGCCCATATACTTAATGAAGACGCAGATGTTGGTATTAGTGGTAATATTAGTTTATGGAATTCTTATTTTGTTCCACATAAACACCTAAGTAGTGTACAATAAGGGAATGGGCATCAAATGAGAGAATTCATGGTATAGTAGAGTTCCATGGCGCAATTCACGTTTCTTTTAACTTGAAATACCCACAGTGTCTTACATACACTAACACGCACTGTGGAAACCATTGTTACCCTGGAGTTTCAAGGATACGTAAAGTATCGTTCAGATGCCCACGAAATTTGCTAAACGGTCGTAGGGCCTGTGTGGATAAAGACCAGTATTTAGCTGATGGATAAAAATTATTTTATAACATACATTGTTTTTCTATACACAAAGCCATGTGGTATTGATCATGAAATTATTAATCAATAATAATCACATTCATTCATCACACCTATCATTCTTATCATAATCATCATTATTGGTATTATTCATACTTCGACATCAAAGAAGAGTATGATAGAATATGCAAATACATATGACGTATACATGACATACATAGTATATGGTAATCATAAAATGCAATATACACACTACATAAAATGAAATTATATATATATTATATATATATATATATATATATATTATATATATATATATATATATATATATATATATATATATATATATATATATATCCATATATGGTATATGTATATATACATATTACATATTATATTATACATATATAATATATATATATATGTATTGTATATGTATACATATATATATATATATATATATATATATAATATATATATATGATATATATATATATATATATATGTACATATGTATGTATGTATTGGAGGGCCTAATAGCCAATAGGAATAAGTTAAGTGTATAAATGATCGTTGCAGGTAATCATTGAGATAGTTTATTAGTCAAGAAAATTCGGCCATTATTTATTCTTGGTCTGAGAAGTTAGAAAGGCCTTGATCGAAACAAAATATTTGCATATCTCTCTTTTTCATACTCTTCCTTCTATAAAGGTTACTTTTGTCACTTTTGTCTAAATCGTTTGGTGCTGGTGTATCGCCTTATTAACCGCTTATCTGATAATATTTAGCATACGACGCATACGATTATTTTCTTTGATGCATACTGCAAAAGAAAAAAAAATAAAAAAAGCTGCACCATGAAAGCAGTCTTGCGGCAAGGGCGGGACAATTTTTGCTAGGCTTGCCATAGGTGAAGCAGCCATCACGTATAACTTGGGATTGACCTATAAATGATCGGGCGCCCTCACCCTCTCGTCGGCTATGTTTACTATAATTCAAGGTTACCTGGTTTATCGTGCCAAAATATCGTACCAAACACCTCTAAAGGATTGTATTTTCATTTCAATAGGATTGTATTTCACCAATTCCAAAGGTTTTTTATAACTGTCAAAGGGCAAATAGAAATTGCGTTATAATTGCTATGTATTCCTATAGTCAACGTAACATTGTACAATGGAAATGGTAATATTGCCATGTGTATACTTACATAATTCATTTGTTATAATATTGCCATATGTATATATACCAAATTCTTATTAATTATCCGTGGTATCATCAATGGAAACCGTAATATTATCGTCATTCTCAACAATGATTTGCCTAGCCTTTCCTTTAATACTTATTGTACAAAATATTTGGGTACTGACTAAATTTAGCTAAGTTTGCCTTTAATTTCTTTGATTTACTCTGATAAGTGCCTTAATTATCAACAATAGACATTACTGCATATTTTTGTCAATGAGGCTGAGACTTCAAATAGCTATTTCCCATATACGGTCCATATCCGGTGCTTAGGTAAAATTTTATCGACGAAAATCAGTTAGACACGGCCCTGAAATGCACAGTAATTTAGTACCACTTAAAAACTGGGGGATGGGGACAAAATAACAGAACTTACCATCGTGCATAAAAGTCCGTTCCCTCTGCTGGTCCAGAGAGTGAACACGAATCCGCTGACTATGAAACCCCAAAGCAGTTGAACAAGTAACTCTATATCTAATATCTAATATCGTTAAGAAAGTGATCATCAAGTTTTTGTTTGTTGACGATACGGGGGTTGAGTGTAAAATGTGTTACCAAAGGTATACCTCTTACCACAGGTATGGGGTAGC
>NC_061106.1:8047736-8060236 GCF_015104395.2 Macrobrachium nipponense | reverse complement strand
CCTCGTTCCCTGCTGTGAACGCTCTGTAGGAGCGGCCACCGCCCATTAGCAGTGACTACAAGGGCTGCGAAAATGATGGCCTTTAAGATGTTAACCGGAACTAACCTGCGACCAATAATTCATTCTGCTATACTTTGCAACAACCCCAGGTGTCGAAATGACCAGCACAAACAGACAAAGAAAATCGTTATCGAATATTCCTGGACTGTTGGAATTATGCAGACATCCTTGGGCTACGTTATAGTAATTTTCGTTATACAGTACAGGGGCGAGCTGGTTACCCAAATACTTTTACTCTCTCAAAATATGTTTTCACTTTGAAGGCAAAACGAGAGACACCGAGAAAATAGCACTGCAATACAGGAGGCACTCAGATAGCCAAAGGCCCAATACTTAAACTAGCTTTGTAGCTCTGCTGCATAAAATTTGTGACAAAATGAAAGTAGAAGCCATATCAAGTTAGAGACAGGTTTTGCACATACCAATGGAAAGGCATTAAAACTCTAACTTTGCAAAGGAGGCAACTGCAAGGACAGTGTTGATCATTTTTGCATAAAATGCAGACTCCCGGTGCAGATGATAACATTCTCCGACTGTAAAATGGTGGATAGCTATATTCAAGATCTTACCCTGCTCAGATGGTCTCCCAGCAGACGTATCCAATTTTTCTCACCCAAAATCTAACATTCTTATAATTCATAATTTCTTTATCTGGAAACCTTACTCTTAGTAGCCTACATTTAATAAGACAAATCAAGAATACGCAGAAAGAGTTAGCTGACCCCCAAAAATTATTGTTTGATTACAATAACAGAATTTAATTCCAAAGATTTTGTGTCATCTCAGTGAACCTCATTGTCTTCCTTTAAACAGTCGGACTGGGTTTAAGTCTAAGCACTAAACAACGCCTGTATCTACGTATACTCGTTTCTAAAAGTATAATGCAACATTGCTGAACATCGGCTTCCCGGAATTCTCATGTTTTTGTTTATGCGAACGGGATCATTAGACAAAGTAAGCTATCCGAAATGCTTCTGAAAGGCACTCCTTATATTCAATCAGTGAATTTTATCGTAGCTCTCTCTGCAAATTCGGTGTAGCGTGACTTCGACTTCTGCTAAGGACTTCAGAAAGGTGGTACTCTCACACTCCGTCTATTCGGTATTTACATGAATGCAGTAAAATTTAGAATGAACCCCTTCCAGTTGACTTTGTTGTTATTGGAATAACAATAAACATGTCTAAGAAGGCGATGGCAGAATTCTAATCTACTCATAAGTGTCTTATCGTTGGTATGCAGGCGAATGTGGTGTGCCGACGGTCTGTTGACCACTAAGCCGGCTTAATCTCAAACTAACTTAAATATTTAAACTAATTCATCAGAAATAGACGACTCGAGCCTTGTGCGATTGATAGGATGATTGCAATATACGCCTGCTTTCACCAAAAGCAAAAAATGCTGCTGTTTTCCTCGCATTGCCGTGGTTGCTCCAAATCACTGACCTTTTCAGAGGCAAAGAAACGTCTGATTGTTATCCATTCTACTATGGAGGCATTCAGAATACACCTTTTATAAAGCTGCAATCAGAATATCTGTTTACTGCCTTATCCTGAGACAGAAAATTGAAGTAATATTCTGACGTAAAAGAACCCAACTATGGAACAAAACGAAGTCGAAGTTAAGGAAAGTGAGGAAACAAAATCCCATTAATATCATAATTGCTTCCGAGGCGCTTCAGCGGTTCCAACATTTTTCACCATTAATGATATAAACTGCCTGCTGTGCAGAATCCTTCTAGGTTTATACTTGATAAAGATATGCCTTATTTTAGTTCCAGGCCATAAAAAGACAGTTTGCGGTGACAATAAGGACGAAACAAAATGCAATATTATAAGTAAAAAAGACCGAATAGCCACACTCGCACCATGGGTGACAAAATACCACTGCTACAACTTCTATATTACAGCCGCAAATGTATAAAATGGTAAATAATGGTTATGGTAACTTTGCTGGACAACAACTTTACTATAACCGTAACGTTACTATAACCGGTAGGACAACCATCGAGGAAGCATTGTCATTACCTTGTGGTCATAGCCATATTATTAGTATTATTGGTAGTAGTAGCGTAATTGCTACGCTTGTTGTACTTCATATTGTAAGTAGCCATAAACTGTAAGTAACAGATTTTTTCATATATCCCACAATGACAGAAAAAAAGTTTAGATACCACAATTAATGTAAGTATGCGACAAAAATCTCACCTTTTATGAAAAGAATGTTATACAAGCCAGGTTTGAAAACTCTCTCTCTCTCTCTCTCTCTTTCTCCATACTCACAGAGCATCTCGATAAGAAAACACATCAAGCCACAATCGTTAAATTAATCATAAAACTATTAGTTAATGTGAAAATTTAGGTTACACCTATAATCCAAATAACTTATTTTCCATTTGGAAATGTGTCCAAAAATGTTATATGTAATATTTTTTCGTCAAAATTTCCAATTTATGATGAAAAATTATATTTGCCTAGAACAAAGTGCGTTTATTCTTCAGTGAAAAAAAAAAAAAGGGTTCTTCTTGAATGCACATATTCGTTTAACTTTTGAAGTTGTGCACACTTTGTGTGTGTGTATATATATATATATATATATATATATATATATATATATATATATATATATATATTCTTAATTTCTCAATTGCTTTATTTCTTTGCTCTCAGAGGACTTCTCTCTTGCTTTTAAATGTCCTTCTCTGTGCATCTCCGTCCCGATATCCTCTTCCCTGGCCGCCGCCAGAAAGCCTCGTTGTGTCGTTGGTGCCCGTGTGTTTATCCAACATGAAAGGCGCCTCCGGTCCGTCTTCATTACCTTATCTATTCAATTTAATCCTATTATCAATTACTGCATCTATTCAACACATCACAGCCGACGATGGAGATCCAAAGACCACATCATATAACCGCCCCTCCCGGGACCCACCATCCACATCTTTTCACGCCCTCCTGGGCCACCCGATAGAGGATCTACTCACACGACTATTGTGTGAATGTAGGCCCCACCCACTTGCCTCCCTCCCTCCCTCATCTCCTACCCTTGTTAGGCACCAGGTACAGCCGGCCGGTGAAAGAAGAATGTGTCAAGTCAAAGAGGAATACAAGCAAAAAGTTTCTGCCTAAAGGGAAAAGTTGAAACTTTTGCGGTTTACTGATGCAGTTCCATGAGATACAAAAATGAAAAGGAAAAGGGTTCCTTGTAACAGAAGGAAACGGAAGTGGGAGTTCTTCCATGAATATAAAAATAAGTAACGGAAACCGTCGAATAAAATCTTCTAAGGAAAACCTTGGCCGTAAACACAAAGGGGAAGATCTCTTCTTACGTACATCGAGCAATGATAACATTAACCTTTCTTTGTAGATCATATGCAAATAGGGATAAGGTTTTGCACCAATGATAGCATAAAAACAGGACTCATAATAATCTTGATAATAATTAGAAATAATAACCTTGAGATACGAAGAGAATAAGCGCAGTGGGAGGATCTACTATTTTTCTGTTCGGTGGTTTTGGATGTAACTAGTTACAAACTTATAATACAGTACAATCCAGTGAATACTGAAATTTATTATTATGATTATATTTGGGGGGTTTTGTGTTTTATTCAGTCGACAGTTTTATCTTTTCTTAGATAATATTTATTATTACTCGTTTGATGCTGTTCTATGATTACCAAAATAAAGAAAATAAGTCATCGCTTTCATTTTAAGTAGTTTTTGTATTTTATATCAATAAGGTTTTGTCCGCATGTAACCGAAATAACAATATGTCGAATGAAATAATAAAAAACAAGCGAAATTATTTGAAAGGAAATTTGTCAAAGTCCTGTCAGACGTACGACTAAATTCCAATATTACACCACTTAGATGGCAGAATCTACACCACACAGTCACGATCCGAACCTTTCACTTGTATCTATAGAATGTTGTCAAAACTTTGTTCTGAATTGTCTACATAGATCAAACAAAAATGAACGTTACTCTTACAATAATTTTGTCTCGTTGTGGGCAAATAAAAAGACATCTGGTTGCACGAGTGTGAATAAACCTCCTTTTAATAATTTCTTGCATGTGAATTACATGAGAAGCGGTAATATTCAAAGTTGCATGGATTATTTTTGTATCTATACACTATGAGGCATGAAGCTGTCTGGGGTAGGCGAAAGAAACAGCCACTGCAACATTGAATGGAGGGCGATGCATGGCAATAATATTACAATTTCTCTTTCGAATACTTGGTATATACATGCTTTTTTCTTGGGCATACTAGTTCAGTGACTAGGCAATTTCAGGAGTATTTTTGCCAAATAACTTGTCATGCATAAGTCTGAAATCTCATGGAGGTCCCGTCATACTATGTACGTTCATGACACAAATGCGACGTAAAAGGTTGGCTTATCTTTTTTAATGAAAGGCATTGGAGCGATTCTTAGATAGAATGAATACTGGTTACAATAAGCAAGTAATTCTGACTGCTTTGATATGAAAATAAGCCTAAATGAAGGAGAGTAAAATCAAATACTGGCCTATCATTCGTTTGTCATTGCATCGAGTTCTAATGGATAATATCATTAAAGGTTATTTTCCCAGTTTACGGACTTAGATATAACTTTCGTATGATAAAGTAATTTTTTTAATGTTCACGCAACGTTACATTATTATAGAAAGGCCAATGTTCGTTTGCGTTGGATATGAGTAAACTGATACAAGCACGTCTTTCTTGTAGTTGTATAGGTTTCTTATCTTGTCAAATCGGCCTTTTTTACGAGAAAATGTGAAGGTATAAACATTCAAATATATTACTGAAGGAATAGTTTGGGCTACATGTGCCACATAGTCACCGTGGGTGGGGAAACGAGTTTGAAGCCGCCTACAGTGGCAGTCTGAATCACACTACCTTTGTTGTTAACAATAACCGAATCTGATTTTAAATCACGCTGGTCATGATTCTGGTAAAATAACCACTCATTTTAGAGTCATTGGATTAGAAAAAAGAGAAAACCGCATACGAGGTGATAAAAAAGCCTGCCGAATGAAATTCTCCCTTCCCCTAGAGAGCTGTCGTCCACGTAGGACACTCCGTGTCATCCAGAATTGCATTACTCACTGTTATGTAATGCAGTTGTCCCTTCATGCGTTATTCAGTTGTTTAATTGTACATATCAACGTAAAGGTGGGTTGTTTTTGTAGTAAAACTTGTAAAAATCGGAACCTTCTCACTTGAGAGTCCAGCATTACGGCAAAATTCAAGACAGAAGGTTCATCAACTACGACTTTTGGGCAATCTTATAGTTTATTCTATTATATTAGCACTAAGTTACCATTCATGATGTATCGGTAGTGAATCTACAGTTTGCATCGTTGTATTTAAAATTTCTAAACACCAGTACCAGAAAAGGTTAAAACCTATGAAGAAAAAAAATCATACAAGATAAGAAATAGGAAAAATAAATGATGCTATCGCTACAGTTGCCTACGTTTTATGTATTCACGTTCACAAAGTTCTTACATTATTCTTGTATAATTGCATTTGATAATTATTTAGTATTATATATCGTAACGTTAATTCCTTTTTTTGTTTGTTTGTTTGTATGGGGTTTTTTACGTTGCAAGGAACCAGTGGTTATTCAGCAACGGGACGAAAAACACATCTCTCACTCCTCAATGGAATGCTCGAGAATCGAACTCGTGGCCACCGAGCTGGCACGCCAACACCATACCAACCACGCCACGGAGGCGCTTTTTGAATCTTGGATCTTGTCGTTGAAAAACGAAAATCCTATCACACGTTGTTGTTATTATTACCTTCAACAACAAATTGAAAGGAGCTTAAGCTTTTGGCCCTGTCTATCTGATTGTTTCATAGCAGGATTACGCAGAAAGTTAGTTGTGCATTTTGCCAAAATCTTAGCAAATGTGTGCATCGTGACTGGTAACAAGATCTTAAATTTTGGGAGATATAGGAATATAAATTATTAGGGAGAAGAGAGGTCTTGGGTACAGCTTGCCCAATATCGGCCGAGGTTTGTGATCTTCGGAGGCAATTACGATTACCATTATCACTATTTCTGGGTTAATCATAGTACTTTGAGAGGATATATATATTTTTGCGGCTGTCAGGATAGTCAAAGACAGCAGTAAGGAATAAAAGACCTATTATATCTTCTTCTTTCCCACCGTTATCCCTACATTAAGGGGTTGGTTGCCTGATAACGCCTTCTCCACTGCATTCTGTCAAAGGCATCATCCTCCACCAAACCTCTACTCTCTATATCTTCCTTCACTTTATCTCGCCATCTAATTCTCTGTCTCCCTCTTGATCTTCTTCCTCTGATAAGTTCCTCCCAAGCCCTCTTCACTCTCTCCTCATCATCCATCCTCAACACATGCCCATACCATCTCAATTGTGACTCTCTTATCACTTCTGTAATCTTTACTAAGCCTGCCCTTCTTATTTCATAATTTTCCAATTTCTCAGGCAGTGATATTCCCATAATCCACCGCAACATTCTCATCTCAGTTCTCTCAAGCTTTACTTCCTCTTTTCTTCTTAGAGCCCATGTTACTGCTCCATACATTAACACTGGTCTTATCACTGTGTTATATATCTTGACTTTTAGCTTGAATGGCATTCTCTTATCACATACCACTCCAGCTACCTCTCTCCACTTCCCTCATTCAGCTTTTATCCTACTGTCAACTTCAGCCTCACATCCTCTCTCTTGCCTTAAAGTAGATCCTAAGTATTTAAACTTTTCGGTCTGTTTTATATTTGGGCCTCTTCTTTCTTGTATTACTATTCTGTCTCTACCATCCCTACTGCTGAGCAAAGCCTCTGTTTTATCCACATTCACCTTTAAGCCACCCCTCTCTAAAGACTCCTGCCACTCTCCAACCGTTTTCTGTATGTCCTTCATTTTTAGTAGTGATCACCAGATCATCGGCATACAACAACTGCCACAGCTCTTCATTCTTGATCTCTTCACAAATAAAAATGGGCTTAATGCTGACCCCTGCTGTAATCCAACTCTAACTTCAAAGCTTACTGTTTCCCCAAATGCTGTTATCGCTTTTGTGCTCATTCTTTCATATATCATCTCGGCTAGCCTATCCAACTTTTCAGGGACTTTCCTTTTCCTTAAACACCAAAACATCACTTCTCTTGGGATTCTATCGTATGCTTTCTCTAGGTCTATAAATGCACAATAGAGCTGGTTTCCCTCTAGCCTCTTTTCCTGTAGCTGTCTCATTATGAAGATGGCATTCACCCATGCTCTGTTAGTTTAATTTCCCTTGTAATTACCACAATCCATGACATTTCCCAACTGTTTGTATGTATATGTATATATATATATATATATATATATATATATATATATATATATATATATGTATATTTTATATATATATATATACACATATATAATATATATATATATATATATATATATAATATACATACACACATATTTATATATATATATATATATATATATATATATATATATATATATATATATATATATATGTGTGTATATACAATTTTCCCTTGTAATTACCACAATCCATGACATTTCCCAACTGTTTGTATATATATATATATATATATATATATATATATATATATATGTATATATATATATATATATGTATATACAATTTCCCTTGTAATTACCACAATCCATGACATTTCCCAACTGTTTGTGTGTATATATATATATATATATATATATATATATATATATATATATATATATACACAAACAGTTGGGAAAAGTCATGGATTGTGGTAATTACAAGGGAAATTAAACTAACAGAGCATGGGTGAATGCCATCCTCATAATGAGACAGCTACAGGAAAAAAGGCTAGAGGGAAACCAGCTCTATTGTGCATTTATAGACCTAGAGAAAGCTTACGATAGAATCCCAAGAGAAGTGATGTTTTGGTGTTTAAGGAAAAGGAAAGTCCCTGAAAAGTTGGATAGGCTGGCCGAGATGATATATGAAAGAATGAGCACAAGAGTGATAACAGCATTTGGGGAAACAGTAAGCTTTGAAGTTAGAGTTGGATTACACCAGGGGTCAGCATTAAGCCCATTTTTATTTGTGAAGAGATCAGGAATGAAGAGCTGTGGCAGTTGTTGTATGCCGATGATCTGGTGATCACTGCTGAAAATGAAGGACGTACAGAGAACGGTTGGAGAGTGGCAGGAGTCTTTAGAGAGGGGTGGCTTAAAGGTGAATGTGGATAAAACAGAGGCTTTGCTCAGCAGTAGGGATGGTAGAGACGGAATAGTGGATAAAACAGAGACTTTGCTCAGCATTAGGGATGGTAGAGACAGAATAGTAATACAAGAAAGAAGAAGCTCAATTATAAAACAGACGGAAAAGTTTAAATATATATATATATATATATATATATATATATATATATATATATATATATATATATATATATATATACCATTAGACCCTCCTCCCAGTCCCTTGGCACTTCTTCCTCTTCCCATATAGCTTTTAATAAATCCAACATCCATTTCTCCCCCTCTGTACCTAGTAATTTGATAATTTCAATTTGGAACTCTGATGGACCTGGTGATTTACCATTCTTCATTTTCCTTAATGCTCTCTTCACTTCTGTATCCTGTATCTCCATCAATGGTCCCTCCACCTTCTGTGCTTCCCCCATCTCCTCTCTCTCATTTTCAGTTGTTCAAAATACTCTCGCCACCTCTTCTTAATGTCTTCATCCCTATACAATATATTTCCATCACTATCCTTGACACCCAATTTACGCACATCCTGTCACTGCCTTGTTCTCAAGTGTGAAATCTTATAGCTATCCTTTCACCTTCTCTTGTTCCTAGTCCTTCATTCAACTGTTCTTCTGCCCTTCCAATAGCCATACCTACCCTTCTTCTCACCTCTCTTTCCTCTTCTCTGTAACTTTCCTCTGCACCCTGTGCAAGCCTTACTTTCCAGTCCTTAAATACTATTGATTTTCTTTTAATTGATTCTTGCACCTCTCCATTCTACCACCACTTTTCTCCTCTCAACACTCCATATCCGCTGGTTCTTCCCACTAGTTCCTCTTCTTCCTCCACACATTTCTCTCATGTCTGCCCAGATATTTTCCATTCAGTTACCCTGTCCAAATTCTACGTAGCCCCTTCCCAGACATCTCTTTCTCAGTCCTCCTAAATTGCTCGCCCTTTTCTCCTTTAAGGTCCCAAATCTTAATTCTAGATCTTCTCTTTCTCTTCTTGGGTTTCCTACCTCTCATTTTAAAAACCGTCACCACCAACTTATGCTGTTTAACACATACTTCTCCAAAGATTACTTTACAGTTTGTCACATTCCTTTTGTCGGCTCCTCTAACGAGGATGTAATCTGTTTGGCTCTGCACTCCTCCACCATAACTTACCAAGTACTTATCTAACTTTTGAAACCATGTGTTCATACAGGCCAATTCAAAACTCTGAGCCATCTCCAATGAATAATCCCCTTCTTCATTTCTAATTCCAAACCCATGGCCTCCGTGTACCTCCTCATAGATATCGCTTCTCTTTCCCACCCTGCCATTCATACCATCTTTTATTGTTAGTTTCTCTTCCTGTTTCACTGTTCTAATGGCAGCCTCAAATTCTTGTCTAAATAATTCTTTCCCTTGCTCTTGACACCCCATCTGAGGAGTGTATGCTGATATTATATTTACTACCTTGTCCCCTATTATTATTGGAATCTTTAAAAGCCTATCATTTACTCTCTTTACTTCTACCACTTTTTCATTCTAGTTGTTACCTACTATAATTCGAAGTCCATTTCTTCCCTAGTTCCACTCCCTTTCCACACAAGAAATCTATCCTCCTCCTCCTGCTCTTATCTTCCATTCTTTCACTAACTTCTTTGGCCACAGTCGTGAACCCTGCTGTACCCCTCGCCCATTTATCATGCTAGTAGGGGGATTCAATGCGTGTCGCTTACAGTGGACGCCCTAGCTGCACTCAATTCCTCAAAAAATCAGGCATGGTTTATTGTTTGGCAAAGAGGTTTTTATGACTCCATGCCATTGCTGTCATCAACCACAGTTATTAGCAGTGGGCCGAGCCTTTGACTAAACAGTCCCCCTGCAAGGCAGCAGTATCCACAGTTATTGGCATTGGGCCTAGCCTTTTACT
This sequence comes from Macrobrachium nipponense, assembly GCF_015104395.2. Lineage (NCBI taxonomy): Eukaryota > Metazoa > Arthropoda > Malacostraca > Decapoda > Palaemonidae > Macrobrachium > Macrobrachium nipponense. The sequence continues at coordinate 8,049,998 of NC_061106.1, read as the reverse complement.
AAAAAGTAAGATTGCAAGGCAGCAGTTGTCCTTTTAGTCGCCTTTTACGACACCCGCAGAACTTACGGTGGTAGTATTCTTACCCCCTTATTATGTCAAGAGCTGCAAACAGAATGTCGAGTGACTCATGTTTTAGCCTTATCATGAAATGATTAGTGCCAGTAGCAGCAGTTACCTGGAAAAGTGTCTGGGTCAGCAGTAAATTGCTTGAACGAATGGTGGAAGAATATGAGTGGTTAATTCATACCAGTACTCAGGAATATATAGTGCATACAGTAGCCGACTGAGATTGTGTGAATGACAGGAGAAATTAAATAAGATGGGTAGTTGGAACTCTCTGAATGCAGCAGATTATAAGAGTGTCTGAGAAATCGAAACTTGGAATTTGGTGCTAAGGGGTGTTCAGCCATTTTCTTACGAAAAGGGTGTACATACACTAGTTACATTTAGTATAAATAATACAAATTTTAAAGCTGATAAATTTATTGATGAGAGCATAAAGGGAAAAAGAGAATCAGCCGGGAGTGCAAGTGTAATTTCAGGCATAGCCGGTGCTTATGGTTAAGAGAGAAATAGATACGATCAAAACGTATCGTCTATTTACTATAAGCGGGCCAAAGATGATTGGTAGTGTGCGAATACAATTCAACAAAATCTGGAAAGCAGCTTAGCGATGTTGCAAGATATTCTTATTTTTTAGGTGACGTGGTATTGTAGCAGGATTGTAATAGGATGAATGGGGAATGGAGTGCACAGTTTGAGAAGCTTTGTAAGGAAGCAGGAGACCTAGGCCTAGAAAGTGTGTTAGAAGAACCTGCAGTTTCGGTGCTGAACTGCTGCTAACGTATGGTTCGAGCTCGTAGGAGCTAATAGTCCTCTGGATTCCGCATAATATTGTTTAGTGTTTGTCTGTTATAAACATACTTGTAATGTAGATGAAATGAAGATGAAATTACAAGATATATTGTCAGATATTTTTTTCTGTAAGATATGAATTATCTCGCTTTTTTGTTGTCTGATTGGTTTCTAACTTACTGAATGCGTTTAGAAATAACCAGGCATAAGTATTTTTTCCCTCATAATTCGTAAAACAAAACAAAATAGTGTCAAGTTTTTTAAAAGATGATTAAACTGAATTGCGAAGTAATAGAATAGGCTAATTTTCTACTAACCAGGCTTCATTGCCCGAGTGAACGATTAGCGACATTTTTACATTTTTCGTACAGTTCAGAGAAAAATACATTATTAAGCGTGGTCCAGTTACCTCTGGAGCTGACCCATCTAGGGAAGAGATTTCTTTTTCCTTTACTCGGGGAGTAAGCCTACAAACTACGCTGTTATTGTTGTTGTTGGGTCGGGGTTGGGGGTGGTGGGGGGTGGGTGGGGGGTGGGGGGAGCGATTAGGAAAGGTCTATGGAAGAGCCTGAAAAAGTCTGAAAAATGTTTCACGTTGAGTCAAAAGATGCAGGAATTTTAGGTATTTATGGTTTATTGATTAGAAAATGTAAAAATCAAATAATGAGCATGTTAAACAGCACAGAAAAATTATTTACAATAGAATGTAGCATATTCATTTCAATTTTTGTGGGTGAAGCAAGGCTCTATTTGACTGTAGATTTTAGCACGTTTTAATTTATTTGGTGTACTGAATTTAGGCTATGTTTTTATTCGATTATTTTGTGTTTCCACTTATAACTGAGAATATACGAACTTGTTTAATCTGCGTCCTTTTTATTTGATCCTTGTTATTAGTTTAACTAGTAATAATTATGAGTATTAATTACATAGACCACTTCCCGTTAAGATAGGAATATAATGTGTGCAACATATGCGTGCTGGGAAAATCTTACACGCGTCCGGAGTGAGCTGGAGGTTGGATTGCGCCTTGTTCTCTGACCTCTCTCGTTCATGTATTGTCTGCTGTATGAGCAATATCCTTGCCTTGATATACATTGCTGCGTGTTGTATGGGTGATTTCTTTCTATGGCACATTATTATTATTATTATCAACATGCATGCTTGTTTATTTTTGATATTTCTAATTGTTGTTGTTGTTGTATGGTGCTTTTACGTTGCATGGAACCAGTGGTTATTCAGCAACGGGACCAACGGCTTTACGTGACTTCCAAACCACTTCCAGAGTGAACTTCTTTCACCAGAAATACACATCTCTCACTCCTCAATGGAATGGCCGAGAATCGAACCCGCGACCACCGAGGTGAGACGCTAATACCATACCAACCACACCGCTGAGGTGCTTGA
>NC_061106.1:8006396-8042236 GCF_015104395.2 Macrobrachium nipponense | reverse complement strand
TTTCCCACTACCGGACATCATGATTTCTTCAAATTTCTTTGAAGTTGGAGCTCAAGGTTTTGCAGTGACAAGCGTATCCAAACAAGAGCGAAGAATTTGAGAAGTTGTGGCTATTACAATTTCATATATACATATATATATATATATATTATATATATATTATATATATATATATATATTATATATATATTTATGTGTGTGTGTGTGTGTGTGTGTGTGTGTGTTAACGGGATATTAATCTCGTTTTTATTTGGTAAATGTGGAACCCCGAGCGGTAGGCAAACCGATACACAATCTCTCTCTCTCTCCAAGCGACCTCTCTCTCTCTCGGCAACTCCCCTCTCTCTCTCTCTCCATTCTGACAGGTAATCAAAATGAGAGTCAAAGTTATATAAAAAATAAATGTTTATTCAACAATGGAAAGATAATAATCCAAGACTCACAGACTAACTTAACTCAGTTAACCCCCCAAACATTAAAAGGTCTAAAACAGTAATTTGTCACACCAATTGTCTATTCTCCCATACGGGACCCTCGGATCTCTATGCAAGTCTTCCCATAGACTTAGCTAATGATACCATTAAGAATAGAAGAGGTGCCCACGCACATACGAATGCACACTTCGACAACGCCTCATATTACTGGCTACAACCAGTTTCTCAAAGGCATTTTGAAAAAGGCCCATAAACTCGTGAACATTGACTCGCTTAACTGTGCACTTTTCGAATCACGCCATCACAGAAATCATTTATCAGCTTTATCAGGTCGTTGCTTCAACCTAGCCACCTGGGGGGGCAACCAAGTCCTTATGGGTGCCGGTCCCAAGCCCGGATAAATAGGGAGGGTTGGTGTCAGGAAGGGCATCCGGCTGTAAAAATCTGTGCCAAAACCAAAAATGGAATGAGCCGAAATATGGAAAGAGGTAATGCTAGGGCGTACTCCGTAAACGACGCACAGAGACATCGCCCTAACTCTGTGGTAAGGCGAGGGCTACTGCATCAGGAGCGGGTGCAGCTAAAGAAGCGAGCTCACATTGGGTTCAGAGTATGTCAGCTAAATGTTGGGTCCATGACTGGGAGAGGTAGAGAATTGGCTGACTTGATGAGAGAAAAGAAAGTAGATGTTGTGTGTGTGCAAGAAACGCGGTGGAAAGGAAATAAAGCTAAAGAGTTGGGAGATGGATATAAGCTATATTATAGTGGAGCAAATAAACAAGGTAGAAATGGAGTTGGCATAGTACTGTCTAGTGAACTAAAGAACTCGGTAATAGAAGTGCATAGAAAGAATGACCGTATCATCAGATTGAAGATATGTTATGGAGGAGAGATTCTGAATATTATAAGCGCATATGCACCACAAGTTGGTTGCACAGAAGAAGAGAAGGGAAATTTCTGGAGAGACATGGATGGAATAATGCAAGAACTGGAAGAGCATGAGAGTGTGATAGTTGGGGCAGATTTGAATGGCCATGTCGGAAGTGAAAATGAGGCGATTGGGCGGGTGCATGGGGGCCATGGAATTGGGGAGGGAAACCCAGAAGGAGAGAGTGTAGTGGACTTTGCTGTGTCATTCGACATGGCAATAGTAAACACATTCTTTGAGAAGAAAAGGGAACACCTAATAACATATAGGAGTGGGGGAAGATTCTCCCAGATAGACTATTTCTTGTATAAAAGGATAAATCTGGTGGAGGTCAAGAACTGCAAAGTTATTCCAGGCGACCATGTAGCCCCCCAACACAGGCTGCTATGTATGGACTTGAAGTTGAAAAGGGAAAGAAAAACCAAAGCTAAAGGGATAAGGAAAATTAAATGGTACGAATTACAGAAGGAAGGGGATAAGAAGAGAGAGTTTAAGAGGAGGGTTTTGGAGGATATTGATATAGGGATTGAAGAATGTTCAGAAGTGTGGGCACGAAATGCGCAGCGTAATAAGAAGGCATGGAAAGGAGCTGCTAGGAGAGACATCTGGTATCATATGGGAAGAAAAGGAGAGTTGGTGGTGGGATGAAGACATTGAGAAAGTAGTAAAAGATAAGAAGGAGGCAAGAAAAGATGGAAGAGTCACAGTCAGCGGAAGACAGAAATAGGTACAGAGAGAAAAACAAGGTGGTGAAAAAGGTGGTAGCCCAAGCTAAAGCAAAGTCGTATGATGATGTGTATAATGAGCTGGGGACAAAGGAAGGATTAAAGAAGATGATCAAGCTATCAAAGGCTAGAAATAAGAGCACCAAAGATATAACACATATCAAACAAATAAAGGATCAAGAGGGTGTAGTGCTTAGAAAGGAGGAAGACATTGTGAAGAGATGGAAAGAATATTTCGAACAGTTGTTAAATGAAGAAAATAATAGACTAATAAGAGAGGATGGGCAAGTGAACATTGGCATGGTAATGAGGTTGTCTAGGTGCAAGAGGTACTAAATGCACTGAAGAAGATGAAGAATGGGAAGGCAACCGGACCAGACATGATCCCGGTGGAGGCATGGAAAGCATTAGGAGATGAAGGAGTGGATATACTGTACGATCTTATGATAAAGATCCTTGAACAGGAAAGATACCAAATGAGTGGCGTGGGAGTATATTGATCCCAATTTTTAAAGGGAAAGGCGATGTCCAAGAGTGTGGTAATTATAGGGGCATTAAATTGATGTCCCACACTTTGAAGATACTGGAAAGGATGATAGATGCTAGACTGAGAGAAGAAGTACAAATAGGTAAAGAGCAGATGGGATTTATGAAGGGAAGGGGAACAACAGATGGTATATTTTTGTCTGAGGCAAATAATGGAGAAATTCGGGGCAAAGACAAAGGGACCTACATATGGTATTCATTGACCTTGAAAAGGCTTATGACCGAGTCCCGAGACAAGAGGTATGGAGGAGCCTGAGGGAGAAGATGGTGCCAGAGAAGTATGTGCGATTGATACAGAGATGTACCGGAATGTATTTACCAGAGAGAGGAGCAGTGTTGGGGAGACAGAAGGTTTTGAGGTGAGAGTAGGATTACACCAGGGGTCGGCTCTGAGCCCATTTATCTTTAACATAGTGATGGATGTTATAATAGAGGAAGTAAGGGAGACAGTACCATGGAACATATTGTATGCGGATGATATTGTTCTGTGTGCAGAGAGCAGGGAAGATCTGGAAGTGAAATTGGAAAGATGGAGACAAGTACTGGAGACAGAGGAATGAGAATAAGTAGATCCAAGACAGAATATATGTGTACCACCACTGAGGGGGATGATAGAGAAAGTATTCAGCTTGGTGGAGAGCAAATAAGGAGAGTTGATAAGTTTAATTAAGTAATTTTGGGATCTTTTGTTAACGCTGGAGGAAGTATGGAAGAAGAAGTAAAACATCGGGTACAGGCAGGCTGGAACAACTGGAGAGCGGCCTCGGGAGTTCTTTGTGACAAAAGAGTGCCGCTTAGGTTAAAAGGAAAATTTCACAAGAACGGTGGTAAGAACAGCAATGCTGTATGGTACGGAAACAGCAAGCATGAGAAAAGCAGAGCAGAAGAAGATGGATGTGGCAGAAATGAGAATGCTTAGGTGGATATCTGGGGTAACAAGAGCTTGGATAGGATCAGAAATGACTACATAAGGGGGTCAACTAAGGTGGTGGAAGTATCAAAGAAAGTGCAGGAGGGGAGGCTGAGATGGTATGGACACCTGTTGAGGAGAGATGAGGACCACGCTGGGGACATACTATGGGGGTGGAGGTGCAAGGAGAAGAAGAGGGAGACCAAGAAAGAGATGGAAGGACTGTGTGAGAGGAGACTTACATGAGAAGGGAATTGATGAGGGAGAAGCACAAGATAGAAATAGATGGAAACGGCTCATCCGAACGGCGACCCCACCCAATATAAAAATGGGAACAAGCTGGGAAGAGAAGAAGATCAGGTCGTTGCTTCGGCTCTGTTCTCCACATTCCAAAAGGTCACAGCGAACATATTAAATATATTATTAATTACAACCCCTAGGACTCATATATATATATATATATATATATATATATATATATATATATATGTATATATATATATATATGCATTAAGCTGCAAATGTCCTTTAATATCTAATTCGCTCTACCTCGGAACTGAAATATTTTCTTGTGTGTTAATCAAAGGTGAATTTTTTTAGTCGGTAAGAAATTCATCGGTTCATGGGCTCAAACCACAGAACCAAAAATTTATGACGTACAGTGACGCGTTCACCCACCACAAGGCTATCACGAGATGTATAAGTTAATGCTGCCTCTCACCTACAAATCCCTGTAGCGCTCAGGTATTCGTTGTTAGAATCGGCATCAACCCATTTCGACTTTGATAGCTTTGTATATGAATCACGGTAATGTGTTTAAATTCATATATAATATATATATATATATATTATCTAATATATATATATATATATATATATATACATATATATACATATATATATTATTCAGAAGATGAAACCTTTTCATAAGGAACAAACCCACAAGTACCACTGACTTGAAATTCCAGCTTCCAAAGGATATGGTATTTCATTAGGAAGAAGTAAGACGAGATAAAGGGAAATACAGAAATAAGATATACCACTTAATATAAAAATAATAGTAAATTTACAAATAGATAGGAATGTAATGAAATGTCAGATTTTTAAATGGTGTAGTAATGTATCGCACCTTCACTAGAACTTCTGAAATTCCAATTGCACGACTTCCTCTGGGAGGCTGTTCCACAGTCCAACGGTGTGAGGAATAAAGGACATCTTGAACTAAGACGTTCGACAGCGAGGCACATTTACTGCATATTGGTGCAGTTGTTCATCGAATCTGGTTGCTCTCGGCAGATAAAGGGAATCAGGATCAGTTGTGAATGTGAAAAATCTCTGTTGAAATACAACTTATGAAAAAGTTACCAAGAAGAGACCTTGATCGATGGTCCAAGTCATAGCTACCACTATTAGGAAACAGAAACCTACCACCACAAACCACTTTGTCTAATAGAGATAAATCTCTGGCAGAAGCAGGCATCCACACTAGAGAACAATGACCTCAAATAGGTTGCACTGATTTTATCACTTATAAATAGATGAGGCCTTACGAACAATACTCAACTTTTTTGCAGTATCCGCTGAAACTTTCATTAGATATTTCTCAAGAGTGAGATGTGAGTCAAAGGTTACACCTAAAATAGTTAAAGCTTCAGACTCGTTTAGCAAAGTTCCATCCACCTGAAGGGGAGGATGGGGGTGGGAAATATGTACGAGGTCTGCTTGTCAATAGTGTTTTCGTTTTGCTAAGGGTAGCTTCATTTCTCAAAAGTGGAGACTTAATTACACCCACAAGTCTTGCATCATCGACATACTGAACAATCTTGTAAACACTAAAAATAACAGTGGGCTAAGAACTCTGACCTGTGGAACTCCCGACACAATAGGTCTTATGTTCACTAAAGATTCTGTCAACAGAAACTCACTGCTGCCTACCTGTAACGAAATCTTGAACTAATCCTAAAACATAGCCACCCACTCCAAGATTCTGTAGTTTATAAATAAGTGTCTTGTGATTTACTAAATCGAAAGCAGCACTAAAATCTATCTGAATTACTCTGCTATTAAAACCCTTATCAAGGTTTCCTTACAAATGGCATGTCAAGTTTAAAAGTATCGCAGGTACCTTTCCTATATGCATAGTAGCTATCAGCTAACAAGCCTTTAGATTTGACATATTTACATAGTGGCTTAAAAATAAGTTTCTTGGTAACTTTGAGAATGGCTTGTAGTTAGTGTAGTCAGCAGATATGCCACTCTTTGGAACAGGTGCTGTATTATATACTAAGCTTGCGCTCATCTGCAAAGATACTACATTGACATAAAGCTCCATAGAATTTACTACTTAGGATCAACATGCTACAAACTTTAAAAAAAAAAAAACTAAAGGAAGAAACCATCAATGTCTTCTCCATCCCAGCTGTCAAGATTATCTAGAATTTTCTTAACATCCCTGGAGCAAATTGTAAATTTTGTAAGAAGAGGTTCAGGATAACAAGTATCAGGGAGAGGGACATCCTCAGCTGATTGCTTAGCTTCAGAAGCTTGATGAAGCAGTTCAGCCTTTTCCCTAGGGCCATGAAGCAATCTACCATCATCTGTAAGTATCAGTGGCATGGAAGACGAATATGACTCAAAAATACATGATGCCAATTTAGTCCACCATAGATGAGGCTGAGTAATTCCTTCAAGTTTCATCTTCAAGGAGTTATTGTAATTTCTCTTGTCTGTATGGTAAGTTCTATTTGCAGCACGGTGAGACTCAACAAAAATGGTGTAATTTTCATTGGAACGATTTCGTCTTCTTGTGTTAAATTTGGTTTGTTTGAGTATAAATAAACATCACCATATTTCAGTGAAAAAATGCAGGAAGCAACTGGTCAGTGAGATGGGGCCAGCAAACCTTGTAAGGCATAAGAAATCCACCAAGGTTTTCACAACAACAGCGGGAGGACAGTCAGGATGGATTTAGAACTGAAACACTCAGAAAGAAATTATTAATTTGAGACGAAAGCACTTTCCTGATAATCTACCAAGCATCTTTTGTCTCTCGTCAGCCTGTCCGACACACTTTTCGAAAAAACAGGCAAGTGACCGAAAAGACAGGCTAAATGCCTAATTATACCGTCAGAGAAAGGAATTCAGACCCAAAACCATGGAAGGCCACTGTACGATGACTATGGCACAATCCAAGGTTGGAGTCAGACCCAAGTATCTGCTAATCCACTATCTGCTGATGCAATCACTTGTTCTTGGTCAAGGAAAACTATAAATAAAAATAAAGGAATTTTGAATTGTGTGCTCCACTAATTCTCATGCGTTGCTCTTGCTCGGGTCAGCATACCTACACGTCGCCCTTTGCCAATCCAAGGACTCACCACTGCAGCACTGCTTATTACTTGGTCCGAGCATAATTGACTGTAGTTTATCTTCTATATAGTCTGCGTGCACGATTGCTTTTTGTTTAAAAGAAGCTTTGATATATAAACATGTGCAATGTTTGAAGTTTTCAAGAGTTGTTCCTAGCGGTGTTGAAACCTTACTCTAACCGAAAAGGTGGAAGTGGTAATTAAGGATCGCCTTTAGAAGGATCATTGATTAGGTGAGCGTGGTTGGAGGCGATGGAAAGGGAACGTGATCGGTGACAATATTCTCAAAATCAGGAAGATCCCGTCGAGTCCACGAGTTGGAAGGTCTCATAATGTCGTTTACAACAGGATAGGGAGATGAATCAAAGAGTGAATTCCAGCCAACGAAGTGGACACTAGAAAACTTAAGTGAAGCATTTAGCATAATTCAAAATACTAAAGATGAAAAAAAGTATTACAATCCTTCCTTAGAAGGCAGTATCAGAGTCACCTGCCTGGTAAATGAAGCACACAAGTGTCGCCAACTTCTCCTCACAGGTCTCCTCAGGCTCTGAGGATGACCCTGATGTCCCATCTGAAGTTTTCTCTGGAGATCAATAGCATATCAGCCTTTACAGCTCCTACACCATCATTCATCTTCATATCCTTATTCAAGGCACTGTAACATAAAGGAGGAAGCAATCAATAAAGAAAATTGCTGGGATACCCATTAAATTGACTTGAATATAATCTACAGCATTTTTATTTCACTATCAGGTTATCACATTCTATTATTGTGCCATGAAACTCCCATACTGACCCAGAAATATACAGAGACAGGAGAATGACAAACAGAATGACACAACAAACCAATGCATGGACTGTACAAGAGACAAACCAAAGAACTGCCAGTGGTGAACCATGTCAATGACTACAGAAAGGAGAACCCAAGAAGAAAACAGAAAGAATACTAACAGTGGCACATGATCAGGCCCAAAGAACCAGATATGTTCAAAGAACGATAGATGGAAATAACATCTCACCCATATGCAGGAAGTGCAATAGGAAAAATGAGATCATAAGCGAACGCCTGGCACTTGCACAGAACCAGTACAAGAAGAGACATGATTCAGTAGCACGAACACCAACCTGAGGGAGTGATAGAAAATTATCAGACAAAGATCCTCTGGAACTACGGTATCAGAAAAGATAGGGTGATACGTGCCAATAGACCAGACGTGATGTTCATTGACAAAATCAAGAAGAAAGTACCACTCATTGATGTTGCAATACCATGGAACACCAGATTAGATGAGAAAGAAACAGAAAAATCGATAGGTATCAAGACCTGAAAATAGAAATAAGAAGGATATGGGATATGCCAGTGGAAATTGTACCCATAATCCTAGGAACACTAGTCACGATCCCAAGATCCCTGAAAAGGAACCTTGAAAAACTAAGTGCATTTATGAGATGAATTAGGACGTGCAATTTGACAAAGGGACAACCAGCCAACCACTTTTAGAGAATTAGGCCAGGCTCTCTTTGAATAATGGGACAGGATACCTGTTGAGAACCTTGTACAGCTGGTGGACAGTTATTCCTCCGAAATATAGTCCTTAACTTTAAACCAGTGTTTTAATGGACCTTTTATACTTATATATACATATACATACATACATACATATATATATATATATATATATATATATTATATATGTGTGTGTGTATATATATACATATATATATGTACACACACACACACACACACAACACACACACATATTATATATATATATATATATATATATAATATATATATATATATATATATATATATATATATATGCACACACACACACACACACACACACACACACATATATATATATATATATATATATATATATATATATATATATATATATATATATATATAATGTCCAGTATGACATGTATTTGACAGCAAGATTCTGTCCTGGAATATTTCAGGGTTCAAAATATAGTTAAGTTCCTTAGGCAACGTGTGTGCTCAAACCATACATATATTCAAATTCATTTTGCAAAAATCATTTTAATTCCTTTCTTACTGCTGTCGCTTATATAATTCATTAGGGATGACCTCAAATGTGTATGATTCATTTCTTTTCTTTCACTTTTCATCCTTTTATTATTGTCTTATTCATATTGGTTTTCTTCTTATATTTATGCATTATTCGTTAGTTTTTCATGTCTTATCAAATATTTACGTTGAAGGTCTGCGGCTATTGGACATACTTATGTCCTACTGAGGAAGATCCAGTTAAGTTCCTCAGTGGACGAGTGGGTTGCGTAGCTACTCGACCATCAGTCTTGTACCCGGAGTTTGCTTCCCGCTGCTGCCAGTGAGGAACCAGAAGAATTTATTTCTGGTGATTAGAAATTCATTTCTCGATAGTCCCGTCGCTAAGTAACGAATTGGTTCCTAGCCTCGTAAATAAAAGTCTAATCCTTCGGGCCAGCCCTGGGAGAGCTGTTCATCAGCTCATTGCTCAGAGTTCCATCTACGTATGTTGTTAACACTGCACTTTTATTTTCCCTTTTGGATTCTTATAACCGCCAATGCTGTTGTTAACATTATCGCCCTTATTATTACCATTAATAATTGTATCGTACTGTGGATTTTACTTGTTAACGTCAACCATCACCATCATTTTGTGTATGCTACAGACCATATAATTATTTTCATTATCAGCAATACTTGAGTGTAACTGTATAATCTTCCAGTCCATATACGTGTAATTTATGGTTTTATGAATTTGCATTGTAATATTATGAAGGAATTTCTTTCAAACACACACATATTTGTGAGTAAATCTTTGTCACTTACACTTGCGTGACGTTTTTTAGTCACAAATATCAAGCCAAATGTTGAAAATATTAAATTCACCGTATAATTTGAATAATATACATCTGAAATTAATTACAAATAAATGCTTCTGCATCGTCCAAGATTCGAACCTTGGCCTTCATATATATCAAATAAACAAACGGAGGGAGAGAGAAGGCGTATCATTCCCCTTTGTCCCCCATCCTTTAAACAAATGTTCCTTTCCCTCCTTTCCCTTTTCAGTCTCCCCGGTGGTCATTATATCAGCTTACAACTTCCCTTAAAACTGATCGGTCATTTGTCAAAGGGTTGGCTGCACGCACTGGACCAGTGGTGGGTTCTTTCAGTGCTAGAAGCATTCCCTGGCAGTGGCTAGTTTTCGATGTATGAACTTTAGAAACTGTCGGTAAAAGCTCATGTGCAACACCTTCCAGTGTAAGAAAACACCCAAATGCTAAAGGGCAATACATTGAAGCCTGCAAACCTTCTGTTTTCCTCACCTACGTTGTCAGGGTATTCTCATCACTGTAGTAAGTGGAAACTTGCCAAAAAAGGAGCTAGACTGATCCCGTAGCTGCTAACAAGGAGTAAATAATCGGAACTGCATGTTAGTGGTAAGCATATGCAGAAAACTGGCAAAAGTTAATACTTAGACCTCTGATACTTATGAAGACCAGCAAGAAACAACTTATTGTAATCTACTGATGATTGTTATCTTAAGAACTTTTCAGTTCGTGTCCCCTTTGTAAACATCTCTTAAAATCTTCAACCACAACAACTTTATGCCATTAATAGGTATGAGAACAAACAGGTGACTAAAGTTTTATATAAACTTACATAGTCAGTTAGATACGAGAAATTTTCTAATCCAGTTTTGTTGGCTAGAGAGCTCTTTTAAGGAATACAGTACTTCAGAAATCAAAAGCTATCCACCAACACTCAACAGGACGACAAGTGGGGATCATTCTGAAACAGAACAACTTATACTTGGATCTGAATACTACACATTGAAGAGACGTATTTTCTCGGAGGCTGGTATAGTTCTCTGCAAAGCCCTTCAGCTAACACAGGTAACCAGATAACCCACAGTTATACTTTGCCTTCATTTTATAGTTATAAAATTGCAAATCGTAAAACGGCAGTCATGGCTAATGACAGCCACCAGCAGAAGAAAACAAGACAATGGAAAATAAAGGTTACAATCGAGTAAGAATAATAAAGCATTACAGAGGAAGGTCAGTTCAAACTGCAATACGGAATTAGAGAGAGAGAGAGAGAGAGAGAGAGAGAGAGAGAGAGAGAGAGAGAGAGAGAGAGAGAGGATTGTCCTTTCTTCCCTTGGTGATAAAAATCCCATTTTGCCCATATAAAAAACCAAGCATTGTTATTTCTGCAACAAACTCTTACTGACAAATATAAAGTAAAGTTTTGCGATGATAAAATGTCAAAACTTGATTATTGTGGGCACGAAGTCGAGACCTTCACTCACAAACGTAATTTTCTTCTTATATTTTCTTTAATTATATCAAATTCTCAGATAAAGAATGCAAACTAAAAGCAACGAAAAACCTGTTCGCATAAGGTCTTATATTCAGCTATAAGAAAACACTCTCTGGACAAGTGAAGGTATGATATATATATATATATATATATATATATATATATATATATATTTATATTATATAGTCTATATATATAATATAATATAATTAATATTAATATTATATAATATATATATATATATCATATATATATGTACTATAGTATATATATATATTATATATATATATAAAATATATATAACTTTGTATAGTAGTTTACGACTGCATTTATCTTTGGTTGCCGCATGTTTATTATTAGTTGTTATCATAAACATTTGAGGTTCACCTGGCCATGATATAGTACATACATGAAATCTACACGTTCGAAAATTTAATATGTAGCAGTAGGAGGTAGAAGCCTTTTTTTATGTGGTTGGACGATGGACGAATGATGACTGTTGTAACAGAATATTTTTACCATATATATATATATATATATATATATATATATATATATATATATATATATATATATACGACTGGTTAAAACTTTCTGTTACAACAGAGTCCCGTCTAATAAAAGGAGTCCATAAAAATGCCAAAATATAGAAAGAAAGTAGGTAATGAATGATAAAAGTTACAGAAAAGGCAGTATTTATACCAAGAGATCCATTCACAGGTAGCACATTTTACTAAGTCACCCCTGCTGATAATTCCTCTTTAATCTTCTTAAGCATTGGTTGAAGGACGTTTTTATCTATGATATCTGAATCTCAAGCACCTTTTTAGATGTTCATTACCTGTCTTTGTTTAATCAAGGCTAACTCTATCATCTGGCTTTTGTACTGACATTTGCTGCTATAAATTGTATGTGACAAATTACAGTTTATTCTGTGGTTATGGTTGTTTATATGGTTAAAAATAGCTGAGCTCTGTTTCCCATACCTAACTGACCAGTGGAGAAGTAATTTTCCTGTAAAACTGATGTAAGATTGGTCACAGTCCAGGCATGGGATTTCATATGCTCCTGTGTCTTTGGGAATTCTCCAACAAAATACAATCACCAAAGAATACCTACTCCTTGTTAACAGATACAGGATCAGTCTAGCTTCTTTATGGTAAGTTTCCACTTACTATAGTGGTGTGAATACCCTGACAACGTAGGTGAGTAAAACAGGTTTGTAGGTCTCACTGTATACCATTTAGCATTTGGGTGTCTTCTTACACCGAAAGATATTACATATGAGCTTTTACTGAGCTTTAGTTGCCCTTTGTTAGTCTGTGAGTGCATTTGTCAACCAGAGCTTACCACTACGAGTGCCATCTCCCTCAGAGTGGAAAGGAACCTCCAGGGTGAATTCTTACCACCTGAGTAGAGTCCCAGATGGAGGGAACCTGACAAGAGAGAGCTATGGAGGGAGAGCAATAATGTTACTTTGAACTGGCTGTGGCTCAGCAGAGGCTCGGCCTCACTGAAACAGAGAGAACAGCCCAGGAAGAACAAGGTACCCATCATCTCACTATGGAGTGGTTCTGTCATGACAACACCATGACCGTTACTCATCATACATTGGATCACCCTGCTCTTGCTACATCTTAATTTGTCTTCCAAGGTATGAGTACACTCATTAAGCCCTGGACAGATGAGGAGCTAGAGGCCTGGCTTGATCATATCGAGAAATGTTTAAGAACTTTTCTCTTACAGAAATGGAGCTATCCCTCATTTTCAACAAACACATGAAGGGAGAGGGATACATCATGCTCCGCACTCTGTCCTCTGCAGAAGAGGAGACCTCGCAGTGGCGTGACAAGCTATTAACAAAGCTTATGAAATAAATAACCACTGAAAGATGGGGACAGTGTTGGCACCATCTACCTCAAGAAACAAAACATCAACCGATGGATGGAGTCCCTCCCTGGGAAAACCTACACTGAAGACATTGAGGCCATAAAGCTGGAGGACGTTTTCTACTATGCCTCCAGTGCCCTTGCATTTTGCTTTTACTAAAGATGCCCTGCGACTGTAGCTGACTGTTGTTGGTTAGGAGACGAATGAGAGCCCACCATGCACGTATGAGTTCTTATAACAAGATCTCGCCTCCTGGTTACACTTCTACCCTTGAAGCCGCTTATCTGCCACTCTTGTAAGAAAATTTGGCACAAAGCCAGTCAGTGCCCCAACAACCCTGGAAATAGCCATAAACCTTACCAGGATAATTTTGCAAGACTACTCCTGCCCAAAGTAGTCCAGCTGCTTCAGGTTGTAAACACAGGGTCGGAAGTTAGTCTCATTATGAGTAACTGTGTGCCTCCCGATGCCTCTGTTTGGGAGGATGAAAGTATTTACATATTTTGGTTTAACAGACACTTACTGGATCTGGACACCGTCTGCCTCATGGACTCATGAACATCGTTCCAGAGTCACCAAGACCCCCCACTACCGGGCATTCCCTGCTATTAGAGCAAGATTTCTTACAATGGAGAAGCTCTCAGGTCCTTCTACAATGTATGACAGCAGTGCCCCCCATAATCAACCTCCAAAAAGGAGTTCTGTCTCATGGAAATAACCCTAGGAGATATCCCTGGCACAGGGTCTGTCTTCAGAGGATCTGACTCCTGACAAGCCATCTTTGGTGTCCTCTCTCCTGATCACCAGAGCAGACACGGTAGCATCTGGACTGGACCAAGACCATTTCATTGCAGTGCAAGCTGGAGATCCTGACCTGCAACCTCTTTGGGCATGCTTACCAAGATGTAGCCAACATCTTTGATTATTCTTCACCGCAATTCCTTAACTAGAACGAAGTATTATATCAGGTAACCTGAGAAGCCTTGGAGCCTAACCTGCTCATATACTACACAAGCTCATAGTAGTACCAAATGAATTTCAGTGTCAAGTCATGATGTTACCTAATGACAGGATCGAAGGACACTTTGGTTGACGTCAGCTGGACCACTAAGGCTCTATCTGACAAATTCTATTGGGCTGGGATGTGGAAAGCAGTTAAAACTTATCCCTCATCCTGTCCCATCTGTCAAACAGTTGCGAACACAAATGAAACACTGCCCAAAGCCAGATTAAGAAATATCCCTTCTGCTGGCATTCCTTTTCGGGATGTCACTCAAGGTGCGTACCAGAACTAAAACAGGAACGCACACTGCTTAACCATAATTGATCGTTTTACCAGATATGCTGAAGCTATTCCTGTCTGGAGTGAAACCTTTAAAAATGCCATCAAAGCACTACTAGTTTTTTTGTAGGTTTGGTTTTCCTGTTATGATCCAGAGTGATCAAGGGAGACATTTTATGTCTCATGGCTAATCATGGAATCAAGCATTCCCACTCAGCACCATACCACCTAGAGAACCAAGGAATCCTAGAGCAATTCCATTAAATCCTCTCTATCACATTAGCTAACTTCAACATGAGAATTGAGGAACTTAAGAGGACAATCTACTGTATACAATTTTTGCCATTCAACAAAACCTGTCGGAAATGCTGGGATATAGTCCATTTGAAATTCTATTCGTGCACTCTACCAGACATCTTGCATAGGCTTGGGCAGAGCCCCTTAAGGCAGATAGTGAAATATAAATGAGGTCCTGGTGCTCAGGACTGGGGCTGTGCCCACTTGAAACATAATTTACTGTTCCCTACACGATATTAGGAAACAGAGGAAACTTTAATTATTTAGTGAATTGCAAACAGAGGCAAGCAAAATGGTTTCATAACTGTTTGCTAAAACCCTACAAGATGATGGAGGAGGAGAAGGAGGGGACCCCTCACCATCACATCCCACTGTGGTATGAACCACTACAGCACTGCTCCCACCTATCACTAATTTGGAAGCGTAAGTTAGACTCCAGTCCTTTACTCTGGGACTGAAAAAAGACCAGCAACAGAAAATACAGACCCTACTTCTGCAACATGAACTTGTTGTTCATGACCCATTAGGTTGTACAAATGTCCTGGAACCCCACATTACCCTCAATGAGGACACTAGACCTACAGTTCAAGGTTTCTACAAGGTAAAGCTACAGAAGGTGGAGGGAATAAAAAACAAGTTGATTTACAGCTCAAAGTGGATCTAATTGAAGAAAGTGAGAGTGCCTGGTCATATCCAGTAGTACTGATACCTAAGGAGGGAGGGGGAGACAGACTATGTGTCGATTTCCAAAAACAGAATGAGGTAACCAAACTTGAACAAAACCCCCTTCCTTGCATTGAGATATTTATTGACAGCTCAGGCTGAGCTCCCTTTTTGAGTAAAATTTACCTTGAAAAGGGCTTTTGGCAAACACATATCTGAGCGGATTCATACCCGCTTACTGCATTCCACGCAGAATGGGTTCTACCAACATAAAGTTATGCCTTTCAGCTTGAAGAGTACGCCTGGCTGTTTCCAACGATTGATGAATAAAATACTAGCTGGCATCAACAACTCTGTCGCATATCTTGACGAATATGAATCTTTACACAGACCCAGCAAGAGCATTAACGCATCATCACCAGAGTCTGGCTGCCCTTCAAAAGGCAAACCTTGTAGTGAACCTAAAGAAATACCCGTCTGGGTCAGCAAAAATCACATACCTAGGACACTTTGTTGGTAGTGGTAGAATGATACCCAAGGAAATGAACATCAGAGCTATCAGTGACATGCTATATCCTCAGACCAAAAAAAGAACCACAAAAGTTCTTAGGTATGTGTAAAGGGAACCAGTGGTTCCGAAGTGTGTAGTGGCTTTTCTGATATGATAACCACCAATTACAATCCCTTTCATCAGAGATGAGTACAACCATTAAAAGGCATAAATAAAAAAAGTAGAAGTAAAATAACAATATAATTACAAAATAAACTTTAAGATTCTGATTTACTGTAGCAGTACACAATACTTAATTTTGTATGCATTTCTCGGGCGTAGTTGGTATCACAGAAGTTGTCTGGATAACTGACGTGGATACGTAATTGGGCTCCTGCTGTAAACTGGTGTATGTTTGTGGCGACAAGACTAGTTTCAGTGTTTCACTAGGGATGATCATCAACTGCTGTAACCATTCACAAGAGTTCGTACGGCCCTTACTGTGATTTGAAGCAGCTGTCTTGAATGTCATCTAATTGTCCAACTTGCAACAAATGGGATGCAGGCTTGCATCAATTAAGACACCAACGTCGGCAGGGGGAATGGGGCACTACCTCTGTGTGGCTAAAGAAACACATGAATTAGCAATTTAAAAATGAGATGCACTTCAAATGAAATCACTTAATCTAAAACAATTATCAAATACTATTTCACAGGTGTAACTGGTAATATCCCTGGAGCCCACTGTTGCTTGATGAAGCAGAAGCAGAAGAAACTAATTGTCCAAATAAAATGTCATCAAGAGGCGGCGAAGAAAGCTTCACGAGTCGGCAGGAGGGTAAAGTAGCAAGGGTAAAGTAGCGAGGGCAAGGAGAATAGAGTAGTAGGAACAAGGAAAATAGAATATTAGTAATAGCGCTGTTTTCGAAATTAAACATATGAGATAAATGGGATAATTATTCAAAACAACAGTTTACGAAATAATAATCAATATAAGAAAGGTATTAAATAAAAACAGTTAAGATTTACGTAGTTGGTTTCAGTCACAACCAGAAGCGTTCAAGGGGCGCCATCTACGAGTGATGGGAAAAACTAACGCTTGTATAATTCTAACCACACCAATTTCCCAATTGTTAGGGAAGAATTCCCTACAGTATGGTTCAGTACTTCAGGAGGTTCATACCAAACTATTCCAGTACTGCTGCCCTAATTACTAACCTTTTCAAAGGAAAGAAATGCAAGAAAGCTTGTAGATGCCAGTGACGTTGGAATTGGAGCAGTACTGTTTAAGTTAAGGATGGCATTTGCCACACTATCGCTTATTACTGTAAGAGGCTGAACTTAAAAGAAACCCAATATAGTACTATCAAAAAAGAATTGCTATGCATGGTATTACCCATGAAGTGTACCATGCTGATCACAAGTTCCCCCTTACCATCCTTATAGTAAGAGGTATCTAACAAACTCAGAAACCAGAACAAGTGTCTAATGCATTGGAGCTTAGACATGCAAGGCTATAACTGGAAGATAGAGAATATCAAGGGAACTCAGAATAAAATAGCTGATGTCTTGCCACGACATTAACTTCCTGAAACTACCATATTGCCTTTATGAAGAAATCTTGTCACCTTTCCCATTGCTTAGTGCCTATTTCCAGAAGGCGACCAAATTACTCCCTACTCATTCCATTTTTGTGACATGGAATTTTCTTGTAGCTAAAAACTTTTTTGTCTCTTGTTCAAAGCCTGCACTGTTGACGAGGGTACAGCGCCATGTGTCATTATTGGCACCACTTCCCTAAGTAACCAGCCAAAGGTAGTCTGAGTCAACCATACACACTATGGTATTTGTGAATAAGGATTTGTATTGATTGATTCATGAGTAGCTAAGATTTAGAATGTAATTTGTATAATAGGCAAAGTCTGCATTGATTTCATTTGAATAATGTAGTTCCATGCATGCTTTGATATGAATTGAACATACAGTTAACTTTGATATTGTAAGTCACACTATATGCCTCGTTTGTGCATTGTCTAGAGACAATTTTGAAAGCAGAAATATTTGTTAGTTTAAGATATTCTGTGACTCATTGAATTATTATCAAAGAGAGAGTATCTGTTTAAGATCATCTCAAAGCTTCCAAACGTTCACACCTGAAAGGGACATATTTCTTCTTCCACTGGGAGTTATTACAAATGTCACTATGTGAGTTTGCTGATGCTTACCCTTGAATCTTAAAACAAGAATGTAGCAAAAGATATATTGAATAAATAAAGAAAGTATGTAGAACATATAATGTGTTGATTTAAAACCAGTTCCTTTGAGTCATCATATTATCCCACAAGCGTTGAGAATAAAGTCATTTAGACATCAACCCCCAAAACTAATTTTAGAGTATTTGTCCCACGAGCTTAATTAAATAGAAATCCTAATGCCTTTGAGAAGTGTTCCGAAGTCATTAGCAAAAACACTAGAGCGCACTTCATACTTTTTCCTTACCCAGTTGGACTCAACCCTTTACTACCGGACCTGAGCCACATGTGTTTCTCCAGCCCTTTTGATCCTTACCTCTCAAGTAAGTGTAAATGACTTTCCTATTGTTAATCCCTTCCTTCGAACTTGGTGTTCGCTGCCTATGATTTCCTTTACAGCTACATGACAGAATTTGCATCACCAAAGGAATAAGAGACAATTAACTAGCCCTCTATGTCTGAAACATGAAAACAAGAAAGTAGTTAGTGATCTCGAGTATATATAGAAGTGATGATGCCTACACAAGTTAGTTTGGTTGCTGGGTGTTACTGACTGGAATTGCTGTTAGGACAGCTAGCTGATAGCCGACGACGAGAGGCTGTGATGCTATCCCTGTGAGGGTTTGGCTCCTACTGCAACCGCCATGGACATCCGTGCTGATGAACCTATAAGCCCAGACACACTACTACTCACTCTACTCTCTCCTTGGTTTGGGCTGATTGCAACGCTGCTTCCAAAGATGTTCCCTGCAACTGCAGATTGGCTCTCTCCTGCATATGTCTTGTCCACGGACAAAGGTATTGTGACTGGAAGTTGTAATTTGGCCTCACCATCTCTTTTACTGATTTTGATCTTTAGTTCATACTTCTTAATATCACTGGAATACCAGTGTTTATTTATCCTTGATACCATTTCAGTGGTCAGTGTTAAGTATTCCCTTTTGTTGAGTATATTCCACATTTGTTTTACTCATGATCCCAGTCGTATGTTACAACATTCCCTGCGTTTGCAGATCCGATATTGAGTGCCTGTCATATGTGTCACTTGTAAGCTCAATGGTGCCAACCTTGCCTCTGCCATTACCATATCCAGTCAAGTGTTCACGGGCCCCAGTGTGAAGTGTTCTGCAATTCCATTTGTACTAATCCCTTGCATGCATCCTATTTCCCTTTTACTGTTGAAATTAACCTAGTAAGATTTATGTACATTGTACATACTTGCAGTAGTGTGGCACTTTGATTTTAAGATTGTCACTTGTACAGTAACTTGTAGTTCCACAGGGCTCTATAGTTAGCTCCTGTATTTTATCATCTGATCCCCTTTAGTGAATTATATGTATTAGGTAGACAAATAGTTTCCCTTGAATCCCAGTGTATAGCTGAAATTGTATAATCAGTAAAGTCCTACATTCTGTTTACTGGAGCATGACCCCCTTAAGTCAAACTGTTATTGACAAGGCACCTGTAGAACCATTCATTTCAAGTCCTCCACGGCCACACCCGTGATAATATATAATATATATATATATATATATATATATATATATATATATATATATATATATATATATATATATATATATTATATATATATATATATATATATATATATATATATATATATATATATATATATCTATTATTATCACGGGTGTGGCCGTGGAGGACTTGAAATGAATGGTTCTACAGGTGCCTTGTCAATAACAGTCTGACTTAAGGGGGCCATGCTCCAGTAAACAGAATGTAGGACTTTACTGATTATACATTTGTGAATGGAGATTCCACATCTAAACTCGCCATTAGTAAACCTGAGTCTAGTGATAAAATTTTCTCTTTAAAATGGTACGAGATATTCAGAGTAAAATTATTTTTTGTTAGTGGTTCAAGTATTTTTTACGTGAAGTATGGATGACACATTCGCATTATTCAGGAGAAACTCTGATATTGACTTTTTTTTAGCATATGTTAATTCCCAACATAACAATATTAAGTCTACGGTGGAAAGAGGAAAATAGTCAACTAGCTATATATAGGTTGCTAAGGCGTCACAGTGTCGTCCTATAATTTGTCCACTATAAAGATGGAACATCAAACCAAACTTAGGAAATTTATTTTCAATTAAAATCGCGTCATAGTTATATAAGTAGTGTATATCTATTTGCATTAAATCAAACGTAAATAAAGCATCATTTCACAAACGTAAATAAAGCATCATTTCCGATATTGAGTGCCGGTCGTGTGTGTCACTTGTAAGCTCAATGGTGCCAACCTTGCCTCTGCCAGTACCATATCCGGTCAAGTGTTCACGGGCCCCAGTGTGAAGTGTTCTGCAATTCCCCTTTGTACTAATCCCTCGCATGCATCCTATTTCCCTTTTACTGTTGAAATTAACCTAGTAAGGTTTATGTACATTCTACATACTTGCAGTAGTGTGGCACTTTGATTTTAAGATTGTCACTTGTACAGTAACTTGTAGTGACACAGGGCTCTATAGTTAGCTCCTGTTTTCTATCATCTGATCCCCTTTAGTGAATTATATGTATTGTTAGACAAATTGTTTCCCTTGAATCCCAGTATATAGCTGAAATTGTATAATCACTAAATCCCTACATTCTGTTTACTGGTGCATGGCCCCCTTAAGTCAGACTGTTATTGGCAAGGCACCTGTAGAACCATTCATTTCAAGTCCTCCACGGCCACACCCGTGATAATATATAAATATATATATATATATATATATATATATATATATATATATATATATATATATATATATATATATCATATATAGATATATATATATATATATATATATATATATATATATATATCTATATATATATATATATATATATATATATATATATATATATATATATATATATATATATATATATATATATATATATATATATATATATTATATATATATATATATATATATATATATATATATATATATATATATATATATATATCACGGGTGTGGCCGTGGAGGACTTAAAATGAATGGTTCTACAGGTGCCTTGTCAATTACATCAAACGGGTGTTCCTTCAGTCAGGAAATAAATTACCTTTTGGAATATTTAAAAAATAGTTGCTTCCCTCAAAAGCTTTTTATAAGAGGCTTCGGAGTTTTCTTAATAAGCAGTTTTTTAACAATACTAAAATATTTATCACGGTACCAAAGTTATAGTCATTTATGCAAAATTTCCATTTATACATGATGGCTCCTTCAGAAAATCATTATGGTGAGGTCAGTATTAAACTAATACCAAAAAATCCTTTAACCATTGGGTCTTTCTTTAATTATATAGATCGGTTGAGTCCCTTCTTGACCTCAAATGTAGTATATAAACAGACTTGCCCAAAGTGTAACTCTGGGACTTATGTGAGATCTATGAAGAGGTTACTAAGGGTCAGAATCGATTCTCATTGTGGAATAAGTTTCCGAACAGGAAGTAGGCTCTCCAACCCTGAACATTCGAATATCAGGAACCATGCAAAAATCTGCAAAACACAAATCGAGAGAGACGAATTTTGCATCATAGGGTTCCCCAGTTGATTATCCAAACCTCCTTCATCCAACTGTACCTTAGTTAACAAGTCTCCTTTTATGTTTGTCATTCAGTCTTCCTTCCTCTTAACTTAAGGTTGGTCGGCGGTCTCAGCTTTTGAATATTTTTTTTAACTGTATATTTTAGTAAATTTTAGTCTTTTTACAGTTTTTTTAAATTTTTAGTAAATTTAAGATTGTTTTATAATTTTACCATATTAATTAATTGACATATTCTCAGAAGATGTAATAAATGTTATTACGAAACGTCGGAACAAAGAAATATGTAGATTGGCCTGTTTCCTTGAGTCAACGCTGATTTCATATATATATAAATATATATATATATAATATATATATATATATATATATATATATATATATATATACATATATATAATATATATATATATATATATATATTATATATATAGATTATATATATATATAGATGTGTGTGTGTGTTTTTGTGCCTGCGTGAGTTTACACTATATGTATTAAGTATATTTATATATAGGTTGCTAAGGCATAGCAGAGTCGTCTCTTAATTTGTAGTTTAATTAACTTTAGTTCCCCACAATAGAGAATTATAAAGATGGAACGCCAAAGCAAACTTAGGAAATATATTTTCAGTTACACTGCCGTCATAGTTACATCTGTGGTACATATCTATTTGTATTCAGTCAAACGTGAATGAAGCATCATTTCACAGAGTTTAAAACAAGTAAGTTGCCTAGGGTTACATTTCAGATATATCTGCAACATTTGTAAAAACAATCACTAGTTTCAACTGGTGCAGAGACGATAAAAATAGATAAATGAATAAATAAAACCAAACGACAAGGATGCGCGGTTGGGACAGAGAGAAGGGGGGCTAGGGAGGGGGAGGGTGAGAGGGAGATCCCGGAGGGTAAGAATGAGGGACATATGAGGGGTTGGGCTACAGTTTTTCTGGCTCATTAACCCCCTTAATAGATGGTAATCTTATAACTAATCCCGTCTTTTCCTTTCCCCCTTAAGCTCCATCTTTCTCATATTCTATCTTCATTACGCTTTCGTGATCTCTTCTATCCTTCCTTCCTTCCTTATTTTAAAATCCGTTACTCGATCTCCTCTCCTTATTTTTTCTTTTTCGCTAAATATGTCTTCAATTAATGCAAAATATATCGCAACAAAATTACGATAACAAAGGGAAAGCTGCTTGCTTATTCTATATCATGAAAAGATGATCAGATTTGTGATGTTTTTGTCGATCGCAATTCAATTCTTGTCTTCTTTTCTGCATAAGTAGCTCTGCTTTACGAAAACTGAGGTTATCTTTCACATGGGAGCCTACGTTCCTTGAAAGCACAAACAAACGAACTATGCACGATTTTGGGGATAAAATGGTATAGTGCCTTTCTGACGGATTTCCTCACAATGCAACACTAATTGATAAAGAAGACTAACATTCCCTCTTCTCTTCTCCTCTCTCCTCTTCTCCTCTCTCAACGGCCATTTCCCTCAACTTTTTCACCTCGTGCCCTTTCTCCCTCATAAATATCATCGCGGACCAGTCCTTATGGTTCGGATTAAGCTCATTTAAATGTATCACTTGACCACATATGTTGCGAGATTATGCAAATAAAGTGAAGAATTTACTTAAATCAGAATCAGAGGGTGAACTTCGTCACATGCATACAGACACACGCGCACTCACCCATTACACACACAAACATATACATATATATATGTATATTTGTATATATATATATATATATATATATATATATATATATATATATATATATATATAAAGACAGACAGACAGACAGACAGACAGACAGACAGACAGAGTGAGTTGTTGACATAAGCAGGCCACAGCATAAATCAGGACAGGGTGACAAGGAGACAGGCATTCGTGTATGGGTGATATATAGATCCAATTCGCTGTACCCGGAATTAATATATTTTCATCTATATTTAAACGAAGGGGAATTTTTATTGATAATAATTTCGTTCCATCGTGGATTCGAACCAACACACAGGGGAGACATCAGTACTTCAATGAAGTATTTACCGACTCGGCCAACACGAGAGGGCAAAATTATTATCAACTAAAAAAATTCCCTTTCGTTTAACATATATGAAAATACATTAATTTCGAGTAGCGAACTGGATATTAAAGGACATTTGTAGCTTAAAGCATGTATATGGATCACGGTGATGTGTTAAAACTTCACACACACACATATATATATATATATATATATATAATATATATATATATATATACAAACTCGAAAGCGAAGGGAAAAGGCACTATCATGCCAACGTTTTAAGGCAGTTCCTTTCGTCGCGAAAGATTAAAAAAACCATATATCAAAAAGTCACATTAAAACATCGAAACATACACAAATTATAAACACTTTAAAAACAGGAGGAATAGGAACAGGACATACTTAAACAGCAGAAGCAATAAGACTTGAAACAAGAATTTACTCAAGACCCAGCAAGAACAAGAAAGGACGAGAGAAGGAAAGCAAATATAAAAGGTTAAAAAATTTCAACTTTATTACATAGAGCTTTTACTCATTCCTCAACCTTGGGAATGTTTCGTGTTGATGTTACATTCTAAACATCTTATTTCAGGAATAGCTGTTTTCCTACGAGGCTGGTCTCCAGGGCTTTATCAAATGTTGAAAGCCAGATGAATCCAACTCCACCCATCTCAACTGTACCAAAAATGAAAATGTATGCTAATTTTCCCTATCTAAATGATAACACCTATAGACGGAAATTTCTCGACATATTCCAAAAAATGTTTCTAGTTATACGTAGACCCGAAACTTGTACCAAAGAATCCACGCACTATTGGATCGTTATTTAAATTCAAGGATCGTCTTATCCATCTCCTGTCTTCGAACACCGTTTACAAATATGTGTGCGCAGGATGTGATCGTGGGATTGACGTCGGATTCACGAGGAGGCTACTACGGATTCGCATAGATTCCCATAAAGGTGGAAGCTTCAAAACTGGATGTAAACTGACTAATCTAGAGCACTCTAATATTAAAAATCATGTGAAAAGGCGCAACACTGATAGCAATTATAAAGATTTTTTTTTATAACAGTACAAGCCCAGTACGAAAACAACCTCAATATGCTGGAATCTATTAGTATCAAGAAGACGGTCCCAGCATTAAATACTCAGACAACGTCTATCCAATTGTTTATCGCTTAACCTTTTAGTTTTGTTTTCCTTTTCTCGTCCTTTCTTGCTCTTTCTGTGTCTTGAGTAAACTAATGTTTTCAGTCTTATTACTTCTGATGTTTAGGTACGTCCTGTTCCTATTACCCCTGTTTTTAATTTGTCCTATAATTTGTGTACGTATTCGAGATTGTGTCCTGAGTCGAGACTCACCCTAATCCATATATATAAAAGGCAATTTCTGTCTGTCTGTTTGTCTGTCTGTTCATTATGCACGTCCAGTCTATGAAAGCTAGGGCTATCAAATTTTTACCATAGACACCCCTCCACTCCGGGAAGGTTTTAATCAAAATCCGAAATTCGAGGGCTGTTTCCTAGGGGGCCTCAACCCCTCTTTTTCATACCCCCTCATTTTTTACAGACTTTCGAAGTTGACAGCAAATTCTTTGGCATTTTCAAAACTTCTTTGACTCGATAAATAATGTAATAACTCTACTGATTTTTCAAGCGTTCTTTGGCTCGACAGGATCCCAAGTGATTACTTATTTTGTTAGTGATTGCCCAATACTGCATGCCCCATTTGATCCCGAGCAACACCGGGCACAGCAGGTAGTATATATTATATATATATATATATATATATATATATATATATATATATATATATATATATATATATATATATATATATATAGAATCTACTGGTCAATTTTACCAGATACATATGTAATTGTAATAGCCACATTGCCCTCTTAAATTCTCAAATTCTTTGCTCTTTTTTGGATACGCTTGTCACTACAAAGCCTTGAGATCCAACTTTTCAAAGAAATGTGAATAAATCACAATGTCCGGTCCAGACCTCGGCAACGTGACCTTGTCGTGATTATAGTATCGCGGGTTCGTTTCCCGCTACCGGACATCGTGATTTATTCATATTTCATTGAAAAGTTGGACCTCAAGCGTATCCAAAAAAGAGCAAAGAATTTGAGAATTTAAGAAAGCATTGTGGCTACAATTATATATTATATATATATATATATATATATATATATATATATATATATATAATATATATATATATATATATATATATATATATATATATATATATATATATATATGTGTGTGTGTGTGTGTGTGTGCGTGTGTATGTGTGTGTGTGTGTGTGTACAATCTGTATTCCCTATATGGAAGAGGATGATAGATCTGCTGCCGCATTTGAGAATGCTAAATAATTCTACTTTCAGTAAATATCCTTAATTTTACCCGCAAATAAAGGTAATACGAATCTCTTTTTAATTAGCTTTCTCTCAGAAACATCGTGAGTCTAGATCATGAAGCGATATTCCTTTTCGCATCATCTTCCTTGACTGTGAGCGAATCATCTGTCTCTCCCCTCATAGTCGTCAAAGTTAACTTCCTAATTTCTTTGTTTCACTTTGCGATCCTCTCTGTGTGACCTTTTTACTTGCGTTTATCTTCCATTCACCTGCTTCCGCCTTACTTTTCGTCTCTTCTTCTGTACTTTTTTTCTACCTTTTCCCTGTCGATTTTTCCCCCTCTTCTTTCTTATTCCATGCCAACCCTTCCTATAATCTCAGTCATAAATCACCTTTCGTTTCTCCACCCCTTTTATAATCCGGTACCTTGGCCAAACATTTACTTAAACACGAATATCACAGCCTGATTCGGAGCGCACGCATATTCACAAGACGAGAGACAACGAGAAAAATAGCGGGAGGGGATAAAAGAAGAGGGAGAATGGAGAGCGAGGAAGATGGAGAGAGAGAGAGAGAGAGAGAGAGAGAGAGAGAGAGAGAGAGAGAGAGAGAGCATTTGCAGCGTAATTGCGAATCTGTAATACGACCTTCACCGTTAAAAGAAAATGTCGCAAATTTACTATATCAAGACACTGCTTACTACTACAACTACTGTTACAAATAATAATAATAATAATAATAATAATAATAATAATAATAATAATAATAATAATAATAATAATAATAATAATAATAATTAATATTATTATTATTATTTTATTATTATTATTATTATTATTATTATTATTATTATTAATAATTGGGTTAATGTATGAAAGAGAATTGATACAATCTAAACACTAAGCATAAGATTATAGAGAATGTTTTAAAGCACGACTCTACATGTTAATCTTCTTTTAAATATATCATCTCGTAGCATTGCTAAAACAATTATTTAATCCATTAAAGAATAGACGAATTATCAAACCGTGTCTTAGGCAAAGGTCAGACAGGATGAAGAGCAGCATAGAGAGGAGATGAAGGGAAAACTTTACCTTTTGGACAGGAACATCATAGGAAGCAGGCAAAGCTCTGTTAGGGAGAGAATCAGAATATCACCAAGAGAGCGAGAGGAGCTTCCCTTTATTTCTAACAATACTAGTAGGTAAATGGGAATTTGATAGTATGCAGTGGTCCTACATATAAGTAGAAAAGCATTTGAAAATTAATGTGATTCACATTTAATTACTGTATGAATTTATTACCTTGAAAGAATAATTGCTCTCCGGGTATCAGGAAGAGGTTGCCACTGTTCTTGAGGAGTAAGTGGCTTCTATCTTTTGGGGTCTTGAAGCTCAGAAAGTGCTGATCTTTTTCAGAGAGAATATATATTTAGGTTTAGTTACATACCATACGAAGTTATTGGTTTTTAAAACAATATTCAAATGCATGAGAGGTTATATGCATGTGTCAGTGTTAGGAAAATCTGAATATTTTTTAGTACTGGTAACCATATGTGTTGAACGCAAGTTATGTCTTCACAGTCAGTTGTGCTCTAGGAGGCAAATTAAATTATGCTTAGAGGACGAAATTAATCTAAGTCAAAAACGAGAATGAACGATGCTCTCTTCATACATGACGAAAAAAATTGTATGGTAACTTTAGACCCAATGTTCGTGCCTAACGTTTTTCTTCAGTAAAGGTAAACAAACTTTTAATGACTAAAATTTGTTTCTTGAAAAGGGATTATTTTGTAGGGTCCCACGCTGACTCACACACCTGCATCTCACTAGGACAGCTAATCTTCTCACAACGCAAATGCGCGTTACAAAAAACACAGCTTTCGTCATACATCTTTTGTACATTTTCATTCATATTATCGATATGTTAAATGTATCAATATTACCATATGCATTACAAAGTCAGCATTTTAGGCATATGTACCATAGCTTCAGTCGTGTCTTGTATATCGATTTATATGTATATTTCCATCTGTCAACAAACACAAGTGATTGTGTTGTGATCTCTATCTTGGTTCGCCTCACGCCATTGCTACATATCCGCTCGCAAGAGCAACTGACCTGCTTGTTTGTTGTCTGGATAAATTACTCACACTTTCACTACATTGGTGACGACGGAGATGACAAGCCCAACCGACCCCAACAATGCCAGCCTTTCCAGCGACACCTTCGCCGCCACCTCCATTCACGCCCCACAACCAAAAGGCTTGGTTCGTCAGGGCTAAGATAATCTTCCAATTGAAGAAAATGACCTCATTAGCACGCAAAGCAGACGCCATCCTCGATTCCTGCCAGATGATATTTTGAGCAAGTCACAGGACGGTTTGCAGAACTTCGAACCCCAGTCACCTACAAATCACTGAAGGACCTGCTGAAGTCATCCCTTAGCATGCCACCTGCCCTAAGAGCCAAGAAATTCCTCTACAACATTGGGATAGCCATAGAAGATGACCATTGCATGCCTTCAAGCAAATATGGCAGCTCATAAACCTACCTGCCATAGACCTTTTGAAGAGAAGTCCTCCTCACAAAACAGCCCCACCACACAGTGGCAGCCATGCCCGACATGTATCCACCATTCCAACATGCCAATCGAAGAATTCCGGAAATTGGTTGACATAGTCCACAAGATGCCAGAGCCCATACAGCCATCAACAGCAGCAGCAGCATGACGGTTCCAGCAGTCAACTGACATGGAATCCAACAACAATCCAGAGGGGCTGGTTGCCCCCCTCTGCAAATGTAGCTTCCACAAACAATTCATCAAGGGGAAGCCCAGACAGAAGAAAGACAAACTAGAAGTAGGAATGTGCTACTTCCACTGGAGATTTGGAAAAAAGGCCTCCAAAGGTGACAAAGGCTGCCAGTTTTAAAAAATAAATCAAGACAGTCGCACCCATGACCCAGCCACCTAAATGTCAGCAGTGAACAGACCAGTTGCCTTGCAAGGGAAACTGTGCCTGCTCACTGCTGTCTTTCTTCCAGCTATGAACGCAAGGGCTCCACATGTTTTTTCATCAGGGATGAAAGGTCAAATACAGAATTCCTCGTCGACACCGGGCCATGCAAATCCTTTGTGCCAGCCAGCTCGCATGAACAGATGAGCCCAACTCTGCCCACCAAACTCCCGGTATCCACTGCCAGCGGAACACCACTCAAGATGTATGGGAAGTGGAACATAAACGTCACTCAATGGGAAAGACTACAGTTGGACCTTCATCATGGTAGACATGATGATAGTACTTTTAGGAGTAGACTTCCTAATAGCACACAACCTGCTGGTGGACACAACATCAAAACAAGTGACCCAGAAAACAGCTCTAGCATCAACTCATCAACTGCTGCACAGGCAAGCCACCACCATGCAATCACTGCAAGAAAGATGACAAACAGGCCCCATCGCAGCAGCAACCCCACTGCCAGAAATATGCTGAGTTCTACTAACACTGCTGGTAAAAATGTTCCAGATTACTGCGAAAGGGTAGATAGCGACGATCTGTCCAGTACCCAGAAAACTAACATTCCCGAACTGTAACCAAGTACGGGACCTTCCCTGAAAAAAGCAGGATGCCACATATTAACAAATAACCTTAGAATCTTCTTGAAAGTACTCTCATTATGTTTTCCACACCCAAATTATAATAGACAACGTCGCTGAATTAACCTAACTTAACCCAAGCTAACCTAATCAACCTAATCTAACCTAGGGACAGGGCAAAAAAAAAAAAAAAAAAAAAAAAAAAACAAAAAAAAAAAAAAAAAAAAAAAAAAAAAAAAAAAAAAAAACGGGGCTGGTGCAGTACCAGTACACATAGTATAACATTTTTTGCTTGTCACCATAGTGAGAAACTAGTTATCAAATATTGATTTAAAGCGATTTAATGCAATAATTTTGAACATTACTTTATGAAATGCAAAGGAAATAACGGATCGTTTTTTTATGTCTCCAATTTTCTAGTTTCAACGTATGAAAAAAAATTTCTGTACTCATTATTAACAGGATTTCCTTTTCCTTGTTTCGTGGAACGCAACAAAATACATTAAAAAACTGACGTTCAGTCTGTAAGGCCAAATTCTTAAAGAAGGAAACAGACAGCTTAATACTGATACATAAAAAAAGAGGGGGGGAATCAGTATAAACTATTTGATACTGCATAAGAAGAAGAGGCAAAATGAACGAATAATTCGAGACAATGTGAATGAAGATACAGCAGGAAAATGAAGACACAAAGACTCAAGCAACAGAACAACTAGAAAAAGCACGCAAAGGACAATGGTAGTTCAAGGACGATGCCACGGAAAATGTTACTTTGCTTGCCGCCAAGGAGCCGAATAGACAACAACTCAAATGACATGAGCCGTTTAAAGGATGTTTGGGAGAGGAAGCCAATGAATGTAAGTGGAAGCTTCGTCACCAGAGAATAATGAGGAATTTATCCAGCTTTGGAGTAGAGTGGCAGGAGCTGTCACCCCAGTGCCACACTGTTTATCTTTCTCTGGTGTCAACTGTAATTTAGCACTCTCCCACTCCCCCGCTAACTCCAGCTATTACAACATCTCGCCTCCCTCCCACTTCCACTTTACGTTCTTGCATTACTCTTATTCGGATCTTCACTCATTAAAACTTTAATAATTAGTTTTGCTTTTGAAAATATAGAAAATCAAAATCGAATCGCGTATGCGATTTACATATCAAAGTACCTTATTTATTATATAGTACGTAATTCTTTAAAAAGGAAAGGTACTAAGATTTCTGAATAACACCAACAAAAACTGCTGCTACTACTACTACTACTACTACTAATAATAATAATATTAATAATAATGATAATAATAATAATACGCAGGACATTATGAGACGTGAAATTCAACATCTACATCCATGAACTATGTGCGATATAAGGTTAGCAACAGCAATATAATTCAGAGTGGTGTTGCTTGATACAGATGGCAATAAAAAAATTATTTGCATCATAGCGTCATATATACGTATAATATTTATGTCGAAAAGTTAGGAAAATACTACTACTACTACTGCTACTGCTAATAATAATAATAATAATAATAATAATAATAATAATAATAATAAAATAATACTAATAATAAATTTTATTTCTTACATTCATTTTTTAAAGTGCGAACTCTCTCTTAAAGATCTTAGAACATGCTTTCACTGTAAAGAAAGAAAAAAGCATAGTTCTTGTTATGAAAAGGAGAAGCCCATAATTTGAAAACCTATCTTCTACTCTTCTATCTGTTAGCACAATGTCTTAACCACTTAGACCTGTAGAGTAAATGTGTAAACACTCTTAAGAAAACGTTGCTCCTGGTTCGTTGTATCTTTTTCAAGATCTTCCTGTCGTTTTTGTGAGACTACTCTCGAAGAATTTTTCCTAAGATATTTTACATATTCTGAATTTCTATCTTTGCCGTTTAAAAATTCTTTGCTGTGACGTTAAGAAAATATAGCACCTATTCCGCCCCCCCCCCCCCCTCTCTCTCTCTCTCTCTCTCTCTCTCTCTCTCCGTGTGTTTCAATGTTTATCGAAATGTTACCCATTTCCGTTCCGTTTAACCCACCAAAGATAAAGATATAATTTTTCATTTATGCTTTCTGTATCATAGAGTTCCCGTCATTTCACTCAAAAATTTGGAGTTTGTTCTCCGGAAATAAACTTTCACACCATTTCCTTACTCCCTGAATGAGTATGCCTAAGATGTTTACATACCAAAGAACCGCTGGAATTGAAAATCCCATAAAATCATATGGCCCAGAACCCCGTTTGAATTCCTGCTCTAATGTTCCCCTGGGAACCTGGTGCTGCAGATTAGCATTTTTGTTGGGAGCTAAGCAATATACGACGGCGATGAAGATTGTTCTTTTGAACGCTGATTTGTAGAGTTTTTATTCATTTATTTTAGTTTGTTCTCTCTCTCTCTCTCTCTCTCTCTCTCTCTCTCTCTCTCTCTCTCTCTCTCTCTGCATGACAATTTCGGTCGCCGGTCATAAGAAAATATGAGAGAAAAGGCTACACAATTATGTTGCGTGTAGGCGCGTACGTGTGTGCGTGATGCTAAAAAAAAAAATGTGAGGGGGATAATTTGACAGGTAGTCAGGTAGCTCAACAGGATGTAAATGAATTCATTCTGAATAAATTCACGATAAAGTGGATAAATTCACGATTTAAATGGAGTGAATAATAGAGAAACTTAAAAATTGGTAAACCACCAAGGTACGACATGTATCTACAGTAACGATTCTTTTGATTTAAAATAAAATGAGACCTAGTGTACTGCCTTAGCAGAATGTGAAATGAAGATACTAGGCCTAACTACTGGGTATAGGAATTCATAGCAAATATACCAAAGAAAGGTCGCCTTACTAAATGAAGGAGTTATCATAAAGACATCGCACTTTCGTCGGTTAAACCAGAAATGCTCAGTATGCTTGTCTCAATGGGTCGGAGAAAGGATAAAATGTTTAGAGAATAACAAGCTGACTTTGTAAAAGTCAGAATAAATATTTCAGTGAAGAGTGAGGTGTTGCAAGCGAATGTTTTTTTTTTCACCTTTTCTGTTTCCATTTTTGTGGAAATTATAATAAAAAAAAACCGGTCGTCGGAGATAGAAGAGAAAGTTTATCTTAGAGTGACGATAGAAACTTAACAGAATAGAACATTAAGATGCTGCTGTTATAAACATCAAACGATGCAAGATTTATAAAGATTGCTTAACATCATACATCAGACATCTAGAGAGGTGGGACTGAAAATAAACTCAAGAATAGCAGAAGTAAAGAGGATAGCGTGCACATAGGAAGAAAAGGACATGAAATGAAGAGAGGATTAAATAGACTGTGTCTTGCCAACATTTAGCAACAGAACTGGGAAGTAATATATATATATATATATATATATATATATATATATATATATATATATATATATATATATATATATATATATATATATATATATATATATATATATATATATATATATATATATAATATATACTATATATGTGTGTGTGTGTTGGGGTGTGTATATATATATATATATATATATATATATATATATATATATATTTATACATATGGTGATTATTTCTCTTTGTAATATGAGGCCACAGTATGACAGTTTTCCTTTCATTGGCAATCGATGAAGATAAAGTATCATATCAAAATCCTTGCTCAGTGCAGTTCCATGCAAGGGTGAACAAGAATAGGCTTTAAAAGAATTTTCCACAAATATCTTTGTCATGTTACTCAGAGAACATGATTAAAATCTGATTGACACAGGAAAATGCAGGCTTTTAGTTTTATATTCATACAATTTTAACAATAAATTAATAATGGTGCTTCATGATGGTTATATTTAATGTTATTTTTGTTTGATATAAAGGTATTTCTTAAGCATCATATACGTATTTAATATAAAGCGTGCTGATATGACCATATATTTGAAATAATAAAATTATTCTATTATAATATCTAATATTGTTAAATTCTTGATCATGTCGATAACAGTTGCGATGAAATATCTCAACGACAGAAGCAGTAAAAAAATTATTGTTATAATAATTACTAATAGAACAGTATATGTGATGGAATTATATACTTTTCTACAAAAATAAAATGAAAATAAATTAAAGATAAATTAAGAAAATGATACAAAAGAGCGTTCAAAGAGGCGCCCTAAAATTCACTTTTCATTCCATTAAGTTTGTTAAGATAAAGGATTCTTATAACGATGACGTCTAATCAGTAATCATACTCATTATCACCATTACATCATCTTCCTTCTGCGGATGTGCGTTTAGCCTTAAGCCTTGAACAATAAGCCTTGGAACTCCCCAAATTAGTGGCCTATGGTTAACAGCAGGAAAGAGGAGGGCAAATGAGCGTTAAGGGTCCGAGATCGAAAAGTGGAGAAAAAAATAGAGAGAAAAGTGGCAGAGGCGAAGGAAAAGCGACGGGTTTTGGAAGGTGTGACCGCACTACATTATGGGTTTGTCACCACTTCATTAGGACGCGACTTCAGTCTATTACCTGTTAGTCTTTTATTGCATTAGGAAAGGAGAGAAAAAATTTCTTCTCAAAGAGGGACCTATAGAGTGATCCGGTACCTTGGCTGAACGCTCACTTAAACGCGAATATCACAACCAGATTCGATGAACGCGCATATTCACAAAACGAGAGACAACGAGATAAAAAAGGAAGGGGATAAGAGAGAGAGAGAGAGAGAGAGAGAGAGAGAGAGAGAGAGAGAGAGGAGGAGTTGATGGATATTTTAGGACAAGTATTTTTCAGCTTGAATATAACTGATCACCAAAAATCAATGAAAAATGAAAAATGAAACGCAATACATCCAGGAGAGCAATAACACAATTGGCAATATCACTCATTCACTTCAAGACATATTGTAGTTGAAATTGAACCAATTAGCTTGATGATACAACAGCAAATTGGTCTTGTGCGAGTCCCTTAATTGGTCTATTCTGTCCTCTCGTCTTGGCACACCTGTGAGACTCAGCACCAGATAGGTGAAAGGGTGCAAGGGAAGGTGAGGGAGGGGTAGGGTAAGCAGCGTAGGGACTAGAGTGCCAGTAATTACCGAAATTCAGAGCCGAGTGCCACAGGGTAAGGAGACCTTTGTACTTGATATTGACTTGCTGTATCTCTCGTTCCCTCCTCTCCCCATCTTCATACTTCACTCCTCTCTCTCTCTCTCTCTCTCTCTCTCTCTCTCTCTTCTCTCTCTCTCTCTCTCTCTCTCTCTCTCTCTCTCTCTCTCTCTCTCTCCCTGTTCGTCTAACGCGAGCCAGCACCTGGATACTGAGGCGACAAACAGGCTCTGGAGAGGATTTGGACTCCCACATTTCTCCCCCACCGCAAAACACGGCCTAAATACGGGACAAAGAACCAATAAAAACATGAACAAAAAAGGGAAATGTAAGACGGCATAAAAAGAAGCCGACTAAAGGCAATTGAGGTGACACCGCAAAGGTCCACCAGACCCATCTTCGCCTCCCCACCTCGGACCTCTAAACAAAGAGGAAGACCGCTGACCATTTTCCTTTATAGAGCAATTTGTTCTTGTTATTTTTTGTCTCTCTCTCTCTCTCTCTCCTCTCTCTCTCTCTCTCTCTCTCTCTCTATTAGTCTCCACGCGGGTTATTTTTCGGCAACGCAGTTTACCTGGTCGGTTCGATGATTACTTCCAAAAGATGGCTTTACTTTGTAACATTTTGGCATTGCTGTAAAGGAAAAAAAATAAAAACAATTCTCTTAACTCTCTCAGTTTTTACTTAGTATCATTAACATTTCCCTATGGGGAATGAGTAGCTCTGTGAATCATTAAAATACTAAATATTAAAAAACTATTTAAATTCACTAAAAATTTAATAATAAATTCTAGGCTACAACACACCACACACACACACACACACACACACACACACACACAAAACAAATTATCATTATAATAGGTGACATAAACTGAGAGAGAGAGAGAAGAGAGAGAGAGAGAGAGAGGAGAGAGACGAGAGAGAGAGAGAGAGCAGGAACTTGTGGGCATAAATTTAGTCATTTAGGAATCCATATTTGTCCATTTGTTAAAACATTTTAAATCAGAAAATGTTGGCGGTTTTGCAGCTGTTAACTCGAGGTATCGCATAACAG
>NC_061106.1:7988896-7998896 GCF_015104395.2 Macrobrachium nipponense | reverse complement strand
AGTTAATATTGAATGCAGTAGTCTTAATAGTAATCGCTCAGTTCCTAATAGTTCGTCATTCATTGCTTTAGACGTAACCAGCAACATAATGCTAAAAACACACAATACGTTGCCGATGGTAATAAAGAGAAGGATCCTAATTATTACAAAAAGAAATAGAAACAGTAGCCCGTTCAGAATCAAACAAGCAAACTCGGTGACTGTGTCACCTAGTCAAGCGGTCAAGGTTAGTTAAATCTGCCGAGTGTTCAAAGCATAGCAAATTCCACACAATAAGCGACTCTAGCAGAGTGGGGAAAAGCGATGTTGGTTCATACATGCCAATATTCTTTTTTGAATTAAAAAGGGTTTTACCCTATGAAACACACGACCGTATAAAGTAATCAGAGCAGGTTTTCGTTTTTTTTTTTAATACGTAAGTTATTATAAGTAGTGGTGGATAAAGCCCGACTGTACGCGCCGTAAAAATTAGAATATCTTGTTTATTCCTTTAGTACACGTAATATCCTGTATTTACGACTCACCGTCTGTTGTTCGAACTTCCCTAATGAGAAGTCCGGATAAGCGAGCGTTTACAGATACCTCTATAGTTATAAAAAACATTGATCTGTATCTAGTGTAATTGTAAGATATCCATCTAGGGATACACAAAATATTATCTTACATCCTGCAAAATAAGGCGTGTTTATCAAAGGAAAATCCTATAAACCTTCAAACATATTAAAATCTGTTTGAACAAAAATGAGACAGTTAATCAAATAATAACTTATATAAAGGAACTATACATTTGTCTCATAAATCGTAACATTGTTCAAATGACCCAACAGAATTCTCCCACAACCGCAGTCGCACTTTGCACGCAAAATCTCGAGAAGCATGCACCCTCGAATGTCTTAGTGCGTGTAAAAAGACTTTGCTGGGAAATGAAATTTAATCCTTCCCGACACTCTGAAATATAACGATTTCCGCGAACAAAGCCCTAAAAGTATACATATCGTGGATACGGAAGTTATAAATATCGCATTTTTTATTGTTGCTAATTTTTAATCACGCCCAACCAGTCGTGGATGAATCTCTCTGATAATCTATCTAAAGTAATATCCGTAAAGTCATTCAAGCAGAGGTGATTCAGCAGAATTTTTTTTATCTTCTACCTGAATACCAGGAAGTTTCTCCACTAGCGAGTGATCTCTGGGAGAAAAACGGATGTCATTGAAAACAAAATACGGTCTAAGGACAAACATAAAGCTATATACGTACCTTCGCATAGACTCTCAATGAAATTTCAAAATAGAGATAAATGACGAGGTTGAAAAATGTTAGTAATAGGAGTCATTAGGAAATCATATAAGCCCATATAATTTTTCCCTCAAACGTCATGCCATAAGAGATCGGACTTGCGTATCTGCGTAGATTTCTGTCGCTTAAACAACAGGAAACGACTCCCGATAGTTTTCCAGTGCCATGTAGCGACGACATCTTATCTCTGTTAGGTTAGAATAAATTTTTCACCAGCTTGGACTTACTTTAAAAGCTTTTACCAGATACCATTACCTAAGTGATTGTACCTCATACACCGTTTTCAACACACTCAGGGGACATTATCAATTTTTTACGTATGCCTCCGGCTTACGTTGCACCCCAATTACAATATAGTGTTTGGAGACTTTTAGGGGATACCTACATGCCTATATGGATGATCTTGTAAATCCTTTCTAATACCTTAGAAGTACATTCACATAAACTAGAGCTAGTGCTACAGAGACAAAGACAAATAATCTCAGAGTAAAATATCTAAATGTGAGTTTTTTAAAACCGAACATGTTTATCTAGGTTTTATGTGTCTGGTCAAGGTCTTAAAAAGTAGTCCATGGTAAGGTGCGTCGGCTATTCATAACTTTCCGGTACTTATTAACGTAAAAGGGGGTAAAAATACAGCACTTTTGCGCTGTAGTGGGTATTACAATCGTATGTAAATATGTAACTCTTCAATCATGACAGCTCCTTTAACAGATCTTACGAAGAAGAGCGTAGATTTATTATGGTCTGAAAAGCATCAACAGGCGTTCGATATCTTAAAAAAGCGGAAAATGCAGCTTACCTAACTTAAAAAAAATCCCTGATTTAAATAAGGAATTTTTTTTTATTGCAACAGACGCCTCAGACCAAGGGGTAAGAGGGATACTACTTCAGTAATATGATAAAACAGTTCTTCCCTATAGCTTTTATTCACGTAAACTAAAGCCCTCTGAAAGTGAATATACAGTAATAGGCAAGGAAGGGCTAGGTATCTTTAACACTAGTACATTTAAAGTTCATAATCTATGGCTATCCTGATAAAGTCCTTACTGAACATGAGGTCCTTTACCGAGTTTTTCAAAGGCTTTAATCACAGTCCAAAAGGAACTCGGTGACAAATGATCATTCAGGTCTTTGGAGCCAAGATAAGATATCTACCTGGGAAAGCAATTATCATAGCTGACGCATTATCCCGCAATCCCGCACCATACAGCAAAGAACCATTAATTGGACTAAAAGATATAGAAACATCCGTGCCTATTGTTAAAACCGTATCTAAACAAGAAAATTCTTTAACCCAAGAGATCGCGAGCATTGAATATCTGGGTTGGAGCGCAGAACTGTTACAAACTGAACAAAGCAAGTGTCAACAGTGATAAGCAAAACAATAAACACCAAACAATAAACACTTCGAACGGAAAACAAGGTCAGCAGCTAAGCAAAACAATAAACACAAAACAACAATAAAACACTTCGAGCAGAAACCCTAAAGCAAATGTATATTTGAAGTATGTGTATCAGAATAATGTAATCAAATGTAATATTATATGTAGGTCCGTGACGAGGAAAACCCGAAGAACACGCAGAGGACTAACGACCAGGTAGTAATAATTAATCTCTTTCATGACCAATCGTCATAAACTGGTTGCATTCCGTCATCCAGGGTTCCCTACTATGTCACAGAAAGCCAAATCACTGTTTTTTAACTGGCCTACAATGCTTACAGATATAAAAAAAGCACATAACTAATTGTAACCCGTGTCATGAAAACAAGGGATACACTAAGACACCTGTCAGTTTAGGGGCCTATCCTGTGCCAAATCAATCCTTGAAAGAATATACTTAGAATTATTAACAGAGTAACGAGTCTGACAGAGGGAATAAACACTTCTTAGTGTTAATAGTTCCTTGACACGTTATATAGAAGTAATAGCACTAAAAACAAACACCGCAATTGAGTGCATTAGGAATATTTATGAGTGCTAAATCAGTAAACATGGAATTCAACACATGATAATCTGAACTCGGGTGGTGTAAATCAATAATAATCTCCATAACACGTGGTGTGAATTCCTTTCCTTATTAAGAAAACCAATAATATATATCACCCAGAGTCAATCGGTTTGGTAGAATAACGGATAATTAAATAGGAAGTGTCAATGTCTTACGAGTTACAACTCGTGATATTGGATCCGAACTGGATTATAGCGGTTCTCGCGGTTTAAATACCTTTATCATTTTATATCTTGTATCTATAGAATTGATGCCGCAAGTAGCCTTATACGGTACGCGCTAGAACACTTTTCCACATATTCAAGCCAAACCATTAATTTATCATATATATATATATAAATAAATAAAAAATATAAAAAAATAAAATAAATATGGATACAAGTGGAGTCAATATAATACACTCCGTAAGAAGTCGGAAGGGTTACAAAATTATAATAAAAAAGGAATCACGATAAAATCAATAAGCAAAACGTAACCATAGATTAATTAAATATCCAAATATATATGCGTATATATTTAGCAATGACATATAAGCTAAAAGTTCAAATACATATCCAAAACCTACTGACATATTGTCTGTCCCGGTGATTTATATTCGTAGTCAATGAAAAAAAAAAAAAAAAATAATAATAATAATAATAATAATAATAATAAATAAATAAAAAAAATAAAATAAAAAAGAGATTTTAAAGTCAGGAAGTCTAGAAGATGAAAATGTTATCTATGGAATAATCCTATATGAATCTTATACAGGGCTAATAATATATATAGAATTTGTATGGAAACCTTTTTCATCAGTTTGAATAAGGAATATTTAATTTATCATAATTACAATTATGCAGTTTTCCAACATGAAACTAATATATTGTTCAATTTTGGTACTGTTTTTTTTCAGACATTCTTCTCATGTGGGTCGAGTATTAAAAAACAAAAAAATTTATCCTAAAGTCGTATTTATTACAGCAAGTAACGTAACTCTTAGCTGGCTGAGAGCAATCTCCTGCCAAGTGACGACGTCATCATTGCCGTATCAGCATTTGTTCCTTTTAACCTCAATAATCTGCTTACACAGGCTTCATCTGTGTGTCGTCTCTGCTTGCAAAAGCAGATTGACTGGAGAAAGGCATGCTTAGTTCATGAACTTCACATGTGGTTCATAGGTCACAGACAGGCACATAACTATTCTTATCCGTGTGTAATGCAATTAGTTAAGGACTTGCAATCATTTTAAAATTAATGAACA
The DNA here is from genome assembly GCF_015104395.2 of Macrobrachium nipponense. NCBI lineage: Eukaryota > Metazoa > Arthropoda > Malacostraca > Decapoda > Palaemonidae > Macrobrachium > Macrobrachium nipponense. The sequence continues at coordinate 7,994,341 of NC_061106.1, read as the reverse complement.
AAAATAAGCAAATAGAATTTCTATAACAACAAAATGAATTAATTTTTTTTCTGAACCTCATAGACATTTAGAAGTATCAAGATATGTATATATGAATATTTACTTGCAACATTAGCCTATTACAATTCAAGTAAAACATTCATGGGAAAATGTCACATTTTCATGAAAAACCCAAAGTTTATATAGAAATTAGTTACATAGTGGGTTTTTCGTTGCATCTCCTACCTATTAATAATGTTTTAAAAGTTAACCTCAGAGGATGCGCACGAGAAAATTGAATATGAAACTTTTGTTAGGGCACATAGGATCAGATTTTATCACAACTTAATTTCAGTTAGCATAGAGAACTACAGAATCATGATTAATCTTCTCTTTGACTCTTATGTTGCCTGGCAATCTTACAGTTAGCTCCGTTTTCCACTTCTTTGTCTAGTAACTTACTACCAGTAATATCGAATTTTCTTTGAGATTCGTAATGATATCTATTTATTTGTTGTAATTGTGGATATTTTTACAGTCATCATAGACCTGGATAGGTTCACTCATTGTTAATGCCATGGATAAAAAGTTTGTACAGCGGACTCTTTTGAATTCCAAAATATCAGCGAATTCATGTGGGTTAAGTCTGGTCTAAATGGCTCTCTCCCCACCCCTGTATTTGGATGTCGTCTGAATTTACTTTGCCCTTGTGACAAGTATAATTTCACTTGCAGGCTGATTAATGGAACCTGGTTACAGTATCCTGCAGTACGAGAGTTTCACATCGCAACTTCAAAAAATCGTTCGTCGCAGCGGACGACTACAGTCAAGTAACAACCGCCTACAATGTGAAAGGAATTTCATGGACTTCTTCGACCGACACCGTATCTCGTCGTTGATCTCGTTTTCGTGCGGAACGCTCCAGCGACTGTCGGAAATCGACTACGAAAGGGACATACTTCCGGCAATTACGACCCGAAGGATATTCAACTCTACTTTGCTGGCGAAGGACTCGTGCTGGGGATGTTTTTTTATTCATCGCGAACGTAATCGTGTAGCTTAGGATGCAGAGAATAAGTATGAGCGCAAAAATAGAACGTTGGACCCGCCCAGGCAAATTTTCCCCTTGTTTTAACCCTGTGAAATAGGCCGTTTCATTGGGCTATAGGTGGTTGTCTGGAACTGTGTAATGGACGAAAAGTTGTTCGAAAGCTAGTTAAATGTGAAGTAGTATAACCTCGGTCATGTATCCTATATATATAAAGTATCATGTATCCTATATATAAATTGATCATAAATAACAGAGTCGAAATATATCTTTGCGTGTACGCAATAGGAATCTCTTATATAAATGATCATAAATAACAGAATCTAAATATATCTTTGCGTGTACGCAATAGGAATCTATTTAAAGTGCACATATATTAATCATAATTATATGAATCCATATACATATGTATAAACAAATCAGGTAGCCTATAATCAATCTGTTACCTTTTATCTTACCAATATCTGCAGTTAGTATATGAATTAATGAATCAGATATATAACATTTAGCATAAAAATCAACGAATCAATCAGCATAAACATTAATAATTTTTATCAATTCATATATGAAATTTTTTATCAGTTAAAATATGATTTTTATCATGTTAATCTTCATTCTATGCAATTATCAGAGTACATTAGTATTTTCTGTAGCATATGTATCTTAATGAGATGAAGTGAAAAACTGTATCATTATATATCCTGTGATCACTATTATTTACCAATATCATTGTTTTATATTTTATTACTTGAATCAATTCATGTACACAATGAATTTTTATTTACTTATATATATATATTCACATAGTGTCTGTATCACACTCCTATAAGTCAAATGCAAGTCAAGTTTGAGTAATATTCAGTAGCTGGTTTTGGTAGCTGACCGAGCTGATGTAATGTTTACATAATATAAAATATGAAAATGTTAGTCCATATATATAAAAGTCTAAAAACTAAAGAGGTCAACCAGATTGCTTGCAGGAATGTGATCAGACTAGAGACGCTAAAGATGACGTATACAATAAGTATGTAGGCTAAGATAACATGCCGTCACCTGTAGTCATTCAATTGTTTATAAACATTAGTCCAAGCTCCCTGCTTGAGACAACTACCCCGACCTATAATTCAAACGGCCTACGTGATCTGTAGCGTGTCTCATTTTGATTGTGTGTTCGTATGAAACTATGTCATTTGTATGTATGTTCATATGTTCGAACTACTGTCTGCTTCCTTCATAACTTGTAACAGAGATGGTAGACAGGCAGAACAGAGTTAGCTATCGTCATTAGAAGACCTGTACCTCTTTACCTAAGCTTTATCATGTAGAGGAATAGGATTAGCCATCATCATTGGCAGAAGCGATCAAGCTATCGTTATTAGAAGACTTGTACAATCATATCTGATCTTCAGCATGTAAAACTTCAGAAGAATACATATATTTTTATATTTCGTGTTTTCTACAAGAACCTCCTCACCATGAGTTTAACACATCGTCGTAATAACTAACAAGATAATACCGACTTCGTAAGTGATCTACAAACCCCCAGACCACTCCATTGAAGATGGAAGTGCAATACCAACCGACTTAGCGTAAGATTATCGCTAGTCTAACATTACCTCCTAGGGCGCCTTATCATACAAGGCACAAGCCCTAATACATGTACCTGGTAAGGAAATGGTTTTCTTAAGGAAGGAGACTGAATCTTCTTTCAGAACGTAATTGTAATTGCAATGACGCTGAAATTTCGTGGATTAGCTATATCTTTCGATTTTAGAAATGTAATTATCCTAAATAGATAATCAGGTTAATATCACTGAATAAAAAATTCCTTTACCTACCAAATTACACATTACTGTGAATGCCCTAATAGTTGTACTAATAGTAAAAATAATTATCATAAATGATAATCATGGTAATTTTCGAAATACAGACTCACAAGTATATTGAAAATGACTACGGGAAAAGAAGTAACAGGACTAATCTTCAAAAGAAGAGACAGAGCTGCTGGGTAGGGAGGAGGTTCTAAGTGACACAAATGAATACATATATACAGATAACAGCATTATGTTTTTTGCTACGCAGAGAGAGAGAGAGAGAGAGAGAGAGAGAGAGAGACGAGAGAGAGAGAGAGATTTATATTTGTACGGTAAAAATCCTCCTCCACATTTGTAGGATTTCCTTTAGACCTTTAAGCCTTTCTCCCCCTCTTCTGCTTTTGTAGCTTTTTTTTAACAACTCTTCTACTTCACAATTTTAGATAAAAACTGTTTCATCTTGAACTTCGGTTTCCCAGTATTTCTCTTCCTGCCTACTCAGAATTTTCTCCGTCTCACTTCTTTTATCTCTTCTTTCTCCCTCTTAGAGTGTTTTCCTGATAATTAATAGTTTTGTTAAAGATATGTGGACGGACTATAGATAATTGGTTATCTTAGAGCAGCTTTCTGCTTTCTTTGCTAGAAATAATTTGAATATTCCTTAATGAGTTAATTATTTCAAGAAACATCGAAGTCATAATGGTCAGTACGTTAATCATTGGAAAAGATTATAACTATATTTCTAAGACTACGTTCACTAACCCTGCTCCTTTTCTTACCTTGCCACACTTATTCTTTCCCAGATAAAAAATAGATGGACAAACTACAAGTGTTCAACAGCTAAAAGGTAATATTATGAGGCTTCTTGAAGAGCCGAGGAGTACCTAAAAGTACATAATCCTCTGCCTTTCTTACTCACCTTCGTAATTGACTTGCGTACGTAATAACAGCTGTTCTTTACGAAAAAAGAGAGGGAACGAAAACGCCCAGTAGGCGTCTTGGTTACTACGGTGACCTTGTAGGGTAAGGTTTTATTTCAAGAATCTGTGTTATTATTGAATGTTATTATTGAATGGTTTTCGCTCTTCTTCACGCAAAAGTATGCTATTCCTTTTAGCCCTTGTTCTTCAAGAAACTGATCACACATTCGTCCATTATCGAACTGTGATAAAAGTGTGTCAATGGCAGTGTAACAACGTGTTTTTAACAAAGTAAGGTTGCTGAGCACGAAAACTGAAGCATAATCAAACCCTAGAAACAAAGTCGTTTTATAGTTTTATAGGAGTTTCATTCAGAAAAGTCTGTGGAAGAAGACCGATGAATGTTTACAACATTTTAAATCACGACAATGACGAGGAAAAGACACAGATTTGCTCTCAACAGATCAATATCTGGATAATGCTAAAGTCCAGATCAAAGGAACAATATTCCAACGAAGGGAAAAAAAACGATCTGAAGTACCATCAATGGGCATATAAGAAACCTTACGAATAATACACACTTTTTTAGGCATACTGGAACCAATCAGAATGTTATACAGTTTCCAGACTTTGTAAAGGGTGATCACATCACTTTCTCTGAAAGTGTGAATTTACACATGTAGAGAAGTATATAAATGACGAAACAGGCTCCAATAAAAAATATGATTTAAATACATTATCTCATTTCAAATCAAAACCCTGATCCTTGTTACCTCCTGAGTTTATTATTCATTCATGTTCTATTGTTAGAACATGATAGATGTCACTCGTATGCGCAATAAATTATCACCCGCCATAAAATCAAAACTTATGAACTATAGGATACGATGCTTTGGACAATACAGGTACCACATTCCTAAAATACAAAGTACCTTAGACATTTTGATGCCGATGAGAAAGAGCGTCTTCGTTGCATATATCTTTGTTAAGTTTAGCAACATACATTGACAGTAGAAGAGAAAGCATAATGGCATCAACAGTTATAATATTAGTTTAATTGAAATGGTAGGCATTTGATTTTATATGGTAACCATCAAATGTACTCGTCAGTAACTAAACTTAGTTAAAAATTATACACATTAGGATGACAAATACTTGAAAAAAGAATGGAAGCAAACTGAATATTTACAAACTCTGCAAAACCCTACACCATATAAAAGTGAGGACAAAAGATAAAAATTAAGTTAGAACAGGAGAAACACCAAAATGTAATAAGAAAAACAAAAATGAAAATGAAGATAGTAATAAAAATTTTATGATGTTGGAATGTAATCTGATATGGATATACTGAACTCACAAAACTTCACTGGTGATTCTGCCTAAACTGATCATAGTTACTTTTGGAAAAAGTTACCTATTAAGGCAAGAATTTGGTTCTTCGGAAAAGAAGGAACAAAAAATAACAACAAGGATCAAATAAAAAGGACACAAATTCAACACGTTCATATCTTCTCAGTTAAAAGTGGAAACAAAATAACTGAACAGAAATATGGCCTCTGAATTCAGTTCATCAAATAAATTGAAACGTGCTATAATCTACGGACAGATAGCCCGTTGTTTCACCGACGAAAAGATACGAAATATTTTATTATGAATAACTTTTCTGTAATGTTTAATATGCACA
>NC_061106.1:7982798-7988396 GCF_015104395.2 Macrobrachium nipponense | reverse complement strand
TGTGCATATTAAACAGTACAGAAAAGTTATTCATAATAAAATACGTATTTCGTATCTTTTCGTCGGTGAAACAACGGGCTATCTGTCCGTAGATTATAGCACGTTTCAATTTATTTGATGAACTGAATTCAGAGGCCATATTTCTGTTCAGTTATTTTGTTTCCACTTTTAACTGAGAAGATATGAACGTGTTGACTTTGTGTCCTTTTTATTTGATCCTTGTTGTTATTTTTTTTTTTTCTTTTTTCCGAAGAACCAAATTTTTGCCTTAATAGGTAACTTTTTCCAAAAGCAACTATGATCAGTTTAGGCAGAATCACCAGTGAAGTTTTGTGAGTTCAGTATATCCATATCAGATTACATTCCAACAACATAAAATTTTTATTACTATCTTCATTTTCATTTTTGTTTTTCTTATTACATTTTGGTGTTTCTCCTGTTCTAACTTAATCTTCATCTTTTGCCGTCACTCTTATATGGTGTAGGGTTTTGCAGAGTTTGTAAATATTCAGTTTACTTCCATTCTGTTTTTCAAGTATTTGTCATCCTAATGTTTACAATTTTTTACTAAGTTTAGTTACTGACGAGTACATTTGATGGTTACCATATAAAATCAAATGCCTACCATTTCAATTAAACTAATATTATAACTGTTGATGCCGTTATGCTTTCTCTTCTACTGTCAATGTATGTTGCTAAACTTAACAAAGATATATGCAACGAATGTGTGACACAAGACGCTCTTTCTCATCGGCATCAAAATATCTAAGGTACTTTGTATTTTAGGAATGCTGTACCTGTATTGTCCAAATCATCGTATCCTATAGTTCATAAGTTTTGATTTTATAGCGGGTAATAATTTATTGCGCATACGAGTGACATCTATCTGCGTATTGTTAGAACATGATGAATAATAAACTCAGGAGGTAACAAGGATCAGTGGTTTGATTTGAAATGAGATAATGTATTTAAATCATATTTTTTATTGGAGCCTGTTTCGTCATTTATATACTTCTCTACATGTGTAAATTTCACCACTTTCAGAGAAAGTGATATGATCACCCTTTACAAAGTCTGGAAACTGTATAACATTCTGATTGGTTCCAGTATGCCTACAAAAGTGGGTATTATTATTCGTAAGGTTTCTTATATGCCCATTGATGGTACTTCAGATCGTTTGTTTTCCCTTCGTTGAAAAATTGTTCCTTTGATCTGGACTTTAGATATTGATCTGTTGAGAGCAAATTTGTCTTTTCCCCGTCGTTGTCATGATTTAAAATGTTGTAAACAGTCATCGGTCTTCTTCCACAGACTTTTCTGAATGAAACTCCTGCTACCAACTATAAAACGACTTTGTTTCAAGGGTTTGATTACGCTTCAGTTTTCATGCTCAGCAACCTTACTTGTTAAAAACACGTTGTTACACTGCCATTGACACACTTTTATCACAGTTCGATAATGGACGAATGTGTGATCAGTTTCTTGAAGAACAAGGGCTAAAAGGAATAGCATACTTTTGCGTGAAGAAGAGCGAAAACCATTCAATAATAACATTCAATAATAACACAGATTCTTGAAATAAAACCTTACCCTACAAGGTCACCGTAGTAACCAAGACGCCTACTGGGCGTTTTCGTTCCCTCTCTTTTTTCGTAAAGAACAGCTGTTATTACGTACGCAAGTCAATTACGAAGGTGAGTAAGAAAGGCAGAGGATTATGTACTTTTAGGTACTCCTCGGCTCTTCAAGAAGCCTCATAATATTACCTTTTAGCTGTTGAACACTTGTAGTTTGTCCATCTATTTTTTATCTGGGAAAGAATAAGTGTGGCAAGGTAAGAAAAGGAGCAGGGTTAGTGAACGTAGCCTTAGAAATATAGTTATAATATTTTCCAATGATTAACGTACTGACCATTATGACTTCGATGTTTCTTGAAATAATTAACTCATTAAGGAATATTCAAATTATTTATAGCAAAGAAAGCAGAAAGCTGCTCTAAGGTAACCAATTATCTATAGTCCGTCCACATATCTCTAACAAAACAATTAATTATCAGGAAAAAACTTTTAGAGGGAGAAAGAGGAGATAAAAGAAGAATCCGGAGAAAAATTCTGAGTGGGCAGGAAGAGAAATACTGGGAAACCGAAGTTCAAGATGAAACAGTTTTTATCTAAAATTGTGAAGTAGAAGAGTTGTTAAAAAAAAGCTACAAAAGCAGAAGAGGGGGAGAAAGGCTTAAAGGTCTAAAGGAAATCCTACAAATGTGGAGGAGGATTTTTACCGTACAAATATAATATACTTTCTCTCTCTCTCTCTCTCTCTCTCTCTCTCTCTCTCTCTCTCTCTGCGTAGCAAAAAACATAATGCTGTTATCTGTATATATGTATTCATTTGTGTCACTTAGAACCTCCTCCCTACCCAGCAGCTCTGTCTCTTTTAAAGATTCGTTCTGTTACTTCTTTTCCCGTAGTCATCTTCAATATACTTGTGAGTCTGTATTTCGAAAATGACTATGATTATCAATTATGATAATTATTTTTCCTATTAGTACAACTATTAGGGCATTCACAGTAATGTGTAATTTGGTAGGTAAAGTAATTTTTTTATTCAGTGATATTACCCTGATTGTCTATTTAGGATAATTACATTTCTAAAATCGAAAGATATAGCTAATCCACGAAATTTCAGCGTCATTGCAATTACAATTACGTTCTGAAAGAAGATTCAGTCTCCTTCCTTATGAAAGCCATTTCCTTACCAGGTACATGTCGATAAAATTGATAGATTATTACCCATCATATGCAACGCTGTCATGACAAAAACTCTTAACAAGTACTCTTTACTGTAATTCACAGTCTGAGGAATAATGTAATAACTCTGAAACTTAGGTTACTGTAACTGCCACACGCAAAGTGGCATTCATCGCTGACATGGAAACTCTAAAGCCTAAAAATTAAGATGAAGTCTTTCCCATTTGGTTTCGTAATCATCTGACATAGCATCAGCAACTTCTGTTGAAGATGGCATGGTACGAATTTCCCAATTACAGTAAAATTAGGCGAAAAAGGCATGCATGATCCTATATCATGAATAGCATAATGATTGAATATCTACCGATATTCTTCGGGAATTATCAACTGAAATGTGTAAAGATTTCTTGTCTGAGGCACAACACGAAAGGCTTGTGGGGCTTGGGTGACTTCGATCATTTCGTCCAAAAGACAGTAGGAATAAGAGGAAAAAATAAAGTTACGACTGCTTCTTTTATATTGTTATAATTTTTGTGCCAGCCCCTTTCAAGGCAGCGAGTCTAGCCTACATTTTAGATAAGAAATAGCAACACCCCACAAGTCCAAAACTTTTTAGTTTACGAGATTAACTCTTTCTCAAAAGTAAAAATAATAATAATAATAATAAAATGAAAAATAATAGTACAGAGTATTCGGTTCTGAAACAAATAGAACCTAGCCAGTTCCGTAGCCATCTCAGCGAGACATTAGGTGCCCAGGTGGCACGAGACATTTTCTAGAATCATCTTCCTGAATGCAGTCACGTAGCTCTCTTGTTTCACCCCCAGAAAGTACCCTGTTCAAACACAAATTAGACTACCATACCATCATGCAGTAATCAAGCTGTATTATTATTGAAATCTTACACACTCAATAGTTGTTGTTACATGCTTTTATTTAACTTGACTTATGCGTCTGTCTATCTGTTTGGGACAAATCTTGTAACTCAATTATCGACCCGTTTCCTTCGTCCAGTGGTCTTGAAATTTCGCATGGTTACTCAATCCCAATGACAATACAACCTTTCATGATCGGTAGGTCAGCAGTGACCTCGAGTAACCCTACGGTGACCTCTCCTAGTATCTCAGGATTTATATGAAACTCTTCGGAGTTTTCACAAGTTGTTTGACTTCGGAGAATCTGTCTTCCATATTACCACCCTCCTCTTCACTCTTCCTTCCCCCTCCCCTCCTCCTATCCCTCCCCCTCCCCAGACATGATACAAAGCGTTAATTTAGTTTGTGTCCTCCTCCCCACCCGTTCCTCTTCCATTCTCCTCCCCTCCTACTCACCTTCCATCCTCCCTCCCCCTCCCCTCCGAAGCACATGATATCCTGTTTAGTTTACGCGTCTCCCCCTCCCCCTTCCCCCATCACCTCCATCCCCCAGCGTCCTCCACCCTCCATCGTCCCCTCCCCACCTTCCATTCTCTCACCCCCTTCACCCTCCCATACTCCTTCACTCTCCCCTCCCATTTCCCCTTCCCCTCAACCTCCGCTGTAAACGGATATCAGTTTCGTTAACTGCAATCATAAATCGGTTACAATTTCTGTTAAAATTAAATATGTAAAATAAAGAAATAAATATAAAATAAAATACAAAATAAAAATGCTTTTATTAAAATGCACTAATTTTTTTTTTTTTTTTTTTTTTTTTGACAAACCAGGATTTTCTTACAAGTAATCAATGGTCTACAAAAATAAAGGCGTGGGCCCCATACGTAGAAGGGAAATGGTACAAGAAAAAGATCTATATATGTATATATTATAATATATATAATATATATATATATATATATATATATATGTATATATATCTATAATATATTAAATTTTATATAATATAATATAGGTAATAGATATATATATATATATATATATATATATATATATATATATATATATATATATTATTTCTAGTAGCAAATTCTCCCATGTTTGGAAGGAAGCTTTTCCTGGCAACTCATACCTTCTCCTTTTCCGTATTTGGGCGGTGACGCCATAATCCTCTCGCAGTTCATAAGGCTAGTTGACTACGTCACTGTTCAACAGACGTATTTATTACGTCACTCGTCACCAGACGTATTAATTACGTCACTCTTCACAAGCTTCATCATCACTCCCTCCATTCACCACTTAACCACCATAAATTCTTACTTCATCACTTTGTTTGTCTCGCCATCCAGTTCAGAACAGGCAGTTTGTAAAGCGTTTATCACAAGCTTAGCATAACCTTTCACCTTTGCCTTTAGGTGCTGGAAACTGGAATGCCGACACAGTTTGTCACTTCCTGCTTAGGAACAGACGTTATATTTTGTTTTACCTTCACGCTTGATCACATCCTTCACTTCCTCTCTCGAATGTTTGATTAAACTTCTGACTCTTTATAATAGTCTCAGTAGTAATTTCTATAATAGTCTCCGTGCTTTAATATTATGTTCTCTCTCTGTAAACATATGCACACACACCATCCACAAATATATATGTATATTTAGAATTTACTTTCTTTAATATCTAATTTACTGTGACTACCAATCAGTAACATTAGTGAAACACGCCGCTTTCACGATGCGTAAACCAAGTGTATTTGCCAACGAATAACGGACAATCAAGTTCGGTGCCATGCAGGAAAAATATTACCTTTCAAAGAATCTACATTTTATTGGGGGGGTGGGGGGGGGGGGTGGGGGGGGGGGGGGGGGGGGGGGGGGGTGGGGGGGGGGGGGGGGGGGGGGGGGGGGGGGGGGGGGGGGGGGGGGGGATTGCTGCTTTATCCAGAGCATGTGTTGTTATTATTATTATTATTATTA
>NC_061106.1:7970298-7980298 GCF_015104395.2 Macrobrachium nipponense | reverse complement strand
AAAAAAGAAAATTAAATAAAGCATGCTATCTCACTGATATGGCGACATTGTATTCAGATAATTGCCTCTGACAGCCTAGTTTTTTTTTCTTTTTTTTCAGACATGAATCGTAAAGATCTTGACAACAGCTTCTTTTGGGAAGCAGCTACCTGCAGCTCTGATACGAAATTACGGAATGTTTCATAAAAGTCACAGTAGGAAAAGAATCAGTGAGAGATTGCAGACAGGCTGTGTAATAGAAGTTTGGAAGTTTAGTCAATAAATTCCAAAAACCAAACAGAACATGTTGCATTCTGTGTCTGTAGATCATTATTCTTCAAATGAGGTCGATTAGTTTTTCTGTTATGCGATACCTCGATTTAACAGCTGCAAAACCGCCAACATTTTCTGATTTAAAATGTTTTAACAAATGGACAAATATGGATTCCTGAAATGACTAAATTTATCCCACAAGTTCCTGCGTTCCTGCTCTCTCTCTCTCTCTCTCTCTCTCTCTCTCTCTCTCTCTCTCTGTTTTATGTCACCTATTATAATGATAATTTGTTTTGTGTGTGTGTGTGTGTGTGTGTGTGTGTTGTAGCCTAGAACTTATTATTAAATTTTTAGTGAATTTAAATAGTTTTTTAATATTTAGTATTTTAATGATTCACAGAACTACTCATTCCCCATAGGAGAATGTTAATGATACTAAGTAAAAACTGAGAGAGGTAAGTAAGAGAATTTTCTTTTTCTTCCTTTACCGCAATGTCAAAAATGTTACAAAGTAAAACCATCTTTTGGAAGTAATCATTGAACCGACCAGGTAAACTGCGTTGCCGAAAAATAACCCGTGTGGAGACTAATAGAGAGAGAGAGAGAGAGAGAGAGAGAGAGAGAGAGAGAGAGAGAGAGAGAGACAAAATAACAAGAAACAAATTGCTCTATAAAGGAAAATGGTCAGCGGTCTTCCTCTTTGTTTAGAGGTCCGAGGTGGGGAGGCGAAGATGGGTCTGGTGGACCTTTGCGGTGTCACCTCAATTGCCTTTAGTCGGCTTCTTTTTATGCCGTCTTACATTTCCCTTTTTTGTTCATGTTTTTATTGGTTCTTTGTCCCGTATTTAGGCCGTGTTTTGCGGTGGGGGAGAAATGTGGGAGTCCAAATCCTCTCCAGAGCCTGTTTGTCGCCTCAGTATCCAGGTGCTGGCTCGCGTTAGACGAACAGGGAGAGAGAGAGAGAGAGAGAGGAGTGAAGTATGAAGATGGGGAGAGGGAACGAGAGATACAGCAAGTCAATATCAAGTACAAAGGTCTCCTTACCCTGTGGCACTCGGCTCTGAATTTCGGTAATTACTGGCACTCTAGTCCCTACGCTGCTTACCCTACCCCTCCCTCGCCCACCTATTCCCTTGCACCCTTTCACCTATCCTGGGTGCTGAGTACCTCCGACAGGTATGGTGTCCAAGACGAGAGGACAAGAAAGACCAATTAAGGGACTCGCACAAGACCAATTTGCTGTTGTATCATCAAGCTAATTGGTTCAATTTCAACTACAATATGTCTTGAAGTGAATGAGTGATATTGCCAATTGTGTTATTGCTCTCCTGGATGTATTGCGTTTCATTTTTAATTTTTCATTGATTTTTGGTGATCAGTTATATTCAAGTTGCAAAATACTTGTCCTAAAATTATCCATCAACTCTCCTCTCTCTCTCTCTTCATCTCTCTCTCTCTCTCTCTCTCTCCTTTATGCCCCTTCCTTTTTTTATCTCGTTGTCTCTCGTTTGTGAATATGCGCGTTCATCGAATCTGGTTGTGATATTCGCGTTTAAGTGAGCGTTCAGCCAAGGTACCGGATCACTCTATTGGTCCCTCTTTGAGAAGAAAATCTCCTCTCTCCTTTCCTAATGCAATAAAGACTAACAGGTTAATAGATGAAGTCGCGTCCTAATGAAGTGGTGACAAACCCATAATGTAGTGCGGTCACACCTTCCAAAACCCGTCGTTTTTCCTTCGCCTCTGCCACTTTTCTCTATTTTTTTCTCCACTTTTCGATCTCGGACCCTTAACGCTCATTTGCCCTCCTCTTTCCTGCTGTTAACCATAGGCCACTAATTTGGGGAGTTCCAAGGCTTATTGTTCAAGGCTTAAGGCTAAACGCACATCCGCAGAAGGAAGATGATGTAATGGTGATAATGAGTATGATTACTGATTAGACGTCATCGCTATAAGAATCCTTTATCTTAACAAACTTAATGGAATGAAAAGTGAATTTTAGGGCGCCTCTTTGAACGCTCTTTTGTATCATTTTCTTAATTTATCTTTAATTTATTTTCATTTTATTTTTGTAGAAGAGTATATAATTCCATCACATATACTGTTCTATTAGTAATTATTATAACAATAATTTTTTTACTGCTTCTGTCGTTGAGATATTTCATCGCAACTGTTATCGACATGATTCAAGAATTTAACAATATAGATTTATAATAGAATAATTTTATTATTCAAATATATGGTCATATCAGCACCCTTTATATTAAAATACGTATATGGATGCTTAAGAAATACCTTTATGATCAAACAAAAATAACATTAAATATAACCATCATGAAGCACCATTATTAATTTATTGTTAAAATTGTATGAATATAAAACTAAAAACTTGCATTTTCCTGTCAATCAGATTTTTAATCATGTTCTCTGAGTAACATGACAAAGATATTTGTGGAAAATTCTTTTAAAGCCTATTCTTGTTCACCCTTGCATGGAACTGCACTGGAGCAAGGATTGATATGATACTTTATCTTCATCGATTGCCAATGAAAGGAAAACTGTCATACTGTGGCCTCATATTACAAAGAGAAATAATCACCATATGTATGTATATATATATACACACACACCCCCACACACACACACACACACCCTTATTCACACACACACACACACACACACACACACACACACACACACACACACACACACATATATATATAATATATATAATATATATATATATATATATATATATATATATATATATATATATATATATATATATACTTCCCAGTTCTGTTGCTAAATGTTGGCAAGACACAGTCTATTTAATCCTCTCTCATTTCATGTCCTTTTCTTCCTATGTGCACGCTATCCTATTTACTTCTGCTATTCTTGAGTTTATTTTCAGTCCCACCTCTAGATGTCTGATGTATGATGTTAAGCAATCTTTATCAATCGTACATCGTTTTGATGTTTATAACAGCAGCATCTTAATGTTCTATTCTGTTAAGTTTCTTTCGTCACTTTAAGATAAACTTTCTCTTCTATCTCCGACGACCGGTTTTTTTTATTATAATTTCCACAAAAATGGAAACAGAAAAGGTGAAGAAAAAAACATTCGCTTGCAACACCTCACTCTTCACTGAAATATCTATTCTGACTTTTACCAAGTTAGCTTGTTATTCTCTAAAGAAAGTGCGATGTCTTTATGATAACTCCTTCATTTAGTAAGGTGACCTTTCTCTGGTATATTTGCTATGAATTCCTATACCCAGTAGTTAGGCCTAGTATCTTCATTTCACATTCTGCTAAGGCAGTACACTAGGTCTCATTTTATTTTAAATCAAAAGAATCGTTGCTGTGGATCCATGTAGTACCTTGGTGGTTTACCAATTTTTAAGTTTCTCTATTATTCACTCCACTTTAAATCGTGAATTTATTCAGAATGAATTCATTTACATCCTGTTGAGCTTCCTGACTACCAGTCAAATTATCCCCCTCCCATCTTTTTTTTTTTTGGCATCACGCACACACGTACGCGCCTACACGCAACATAATTGTGTAGCCTTTTCTCTCATATTTTCTTATGACCGGCGACCGAATTTGTCATACAGAGAGAGATAGAAGGAAGGAGAGAGAGAGAGAGAGAGAGAGAGAGAGAGAGAGAGAGAGAGAGAACAAGCTAAAATAAATGAATAAAAACTCTACAAATTAGCTTTCAAAAGAGCAATCGCCATCGCCGTCGTATATTGCTTAGCTCCCAACAAAAATGCTAATCTGCAGCACCAGGTTCCCAGGACTTAATAGAGAATACCGGATGAGGGGAACATTAGAGCAGGAATTCAAACGGGGTTCTGGGCCATATGATTTTATGGGATTTTCAATTCCAGCGGTTCTTTGGTATGTAAACATCTTAGGCATACTCATTCAGGGAATAAGGAAATGGTGTGAAAGTATATTTCCGGAGAACAAACTCCAAATTTTTGAGTGAAATGACGGGAACTCTATGATATAGAAAGCATAAATGAAAAATTATATATCTTTGGTGGGTTTAACGGAACGGAAATGGAAATGGGTAACATTTCGATAAACATTGAAACACACGGAGAGAGAGAGAGGGGGGGGGGGGGGGGGGGGGGGGGGGGGGGGGGGGGGGGGGTGGGGGGGGGGGGGGGGGGGGGGGGGGGGGGGGGGGGGGGGGGGGGGCGGAATAGGTGCTATATTTCTTAACGTCACAGCAAAGAATTTCTAAACGGCAAAGATAGAAATTCAGAATATGTAAAATATCTTAGGAAAATTCGAGAGTAGTCTCACAAAAAACGACAGGAAGATCTTGAAAAAGATACAACAAACCAGGAGCAACGTTTTCTTAAGAGTGTTTACACATTTACTCTACAGGTCTAAGTGGTTAAGACATTGTGCTAACAGATAGAAGAGTAAAAGATAGGTTTTCAAATTATGGGCTTCTCCTTTTCATAACAAGAACTATGCTTTTTTTCTTTCTTACAGTGAAAGCATGTTCTAAGATCTTTAAGAGAGAGTTCGCACTTTAAAAAATGAATGTAAGAAATAAAATTTATTATTATTATTATTATTATTATTATTATTATTATTATATTATTATTATTATTATTATTAGCAGCAGCAGCAGCAGCAGCCGTAATAGTAGTAGTAGTATTTTCCTAACTTCTCAACATAAATGTTATACGTATATATGACGCTATAATGCAAATAAATTGTTATTGTCATCAGTATCACGTAACACCACTCTGAATTATATTGCTATTACTCACCTTATATCACACATAATGCATGGACGTAGATCCTGAATTTACGTCTCATAATGTCCCGTGTATTATTATTATTATTAGTAGTAGTAGTAGTAGCAGTAGTAGTTTTTGTTGGTGTCATTCAGAAATATTGGTACCTTTCCTTTTTAAAGAATTACGTACTATATAGTAAATAAGGTACTTTGATATGTAAATCGCATACACGATTCGATTTTGATTTTCTACTATATCTTCAAAAGCAAAACTATTAAAGTTTTAATGAGTGAAGATCCGAATAAGAGCAATGCAAGAACGTAACGTGGAAGTGGGAGGGAGGCGAGATGTTGTAATAGCTGGAGTTAGCGGGGGAGTGGGAGAGTGCTAAATTACAGTTGACACCAGAGAAAGATAAACAGTGTGGCACTGGGGTGACAGCTCCTGCCACTCTACTCCAAAGCTGGATAAATTCCTCATTATTCTCTGGTGACGAAGCTTCCACTTACATTCATTGGCTTCCTCTCCCAAACATCCTTTAAACGGCTCATGTCATTTGAGTTGTTGTCTATTCGGCTCCTTGGCGGCAAGCAAAGTAACATTTTCCGTGGCATCGTCCTTGAATTGCCATTGTCCATTGCGTGCTTTTTCTAGTTGTTCTGTTGCTTGAGTCTTTGTGTCCTCATTTTCCTGCTGTATCTTCATATACACAGTTTCGAATTATTCGTTCATTTTTGCCTCTTGTTATACAGTATCAAATAGTTTATGCCGATTTCTCCCCTCTTTTTTTATGTATAGTATTAAGCTATCTGTTTCCTTCTTTAAGAGTTTAGCCTTACACACTGAGCGTCAGTTTTTTTAATGCATTTTGTTGCGTTCCACGAAATAAGAAAAAGGAAATCCTGTTTATAATAAGCACAAAAAATTATTTTCATACGTTGAAACTAGAAAATTGGGGACATAAACAAACGACCCGTTATTTCCTTTGCATTTCATAAAGTAACGTTCAAAAGTATTGCATCGAATCGCTTTAAATCAATATTTAATACTAGTTTCTCACTATGGCGACAAGCAAAATATGTTATGCGATGTGTACTAGTACTGCACCAGCCCCGTTGTTTTTTTTTTTTTTTTTTTTTTTTTTTTTTTGGCCATGCCCCTAGGTTAGATTAGGTTGATTAGGTTAGCTTGGGTCAGGTTAGGTTAATTCAGCGAGGTTAGTGTTTCATAATTTGGGTGTGGGAAACATACTGAGAGTATTTTCAAGAAGATTCTATGGTTATTTTTTTATATGTGGCGTCCCACTTTTTTCAGGGAAGGTCCCGTACTCGGTTACAGTTCGGGAATGTTAGTAACATTTCTGGGTACTGGACAGATCGTCACTATCTACTCTTTCACAGTAATCTGGAACATTTTTACCTGTAATGTTAGTAAAAGTCAGCGTATTTCTGGCCGTGGGGGTAGCTGCTGCAATGGTGCCTGTTTGTCATCTCTCTTGCAGTGATTGTATGGTGGTGGCTTGCCTGTGAAGCAGTTGATGAGTTGATGCTAGAGCTTTTTTCTGGATCACTTTTTTTGATGCTGTGTCCACTAGCAGGTTGTGTGCTTTAAGGAAGTCTGCTCCTAAAAGTGCTATCATCATGTCTACTAAGATGAAGGTCCAACTGTAGTCTTTCCCATTGAGTGACGTTTATGTTCCACTTCCCATACATCTTGAGTGGTGTTCCGCTGGCAGTGGATACGGGGAGTTTGGTGGGTGGAGTTGGGCTCATCCATTCATGCGGGCTGGCATGGCCCGGTGTCGACGAGGAATTCTGTATTTGACCTTTCATCCCTGATGAAAAGGCATGTGGAGCCCTAGCTGGAAGAAAGACAACAGTGAGCAGACACAGTTTCCCTTGCAAGGCAGGCAACTGGCCTGTTCACTGCTGACATTTAGTTGGCTGGGTCATGGGTGTGACCGTCTTGATTGTTTTTTGAAAACTGGCAGCCTTTGTCACCTTTGGAGGCCTTTTTTCCAAATCTCCAGTGGAAGTAGCACATTCCTACTTCTAGTTTGTCTTTCTTCTGTCTGGGCATCCCCTTGATGAATTGTTTGTGGAAGCTACATTTGCAGATGGTGGCAGATAACCCTCTGGATTGTTGTTGGATTCCATGTCAGTTGACTGCTGGAACCGTCATGCTGCTGCTGCTGTTGATGGCTGTGTGGGCTCTGGCATCTTGTGGACTATGTCATCCAATTTCAGAAATTCTTCTAGTAGCATGGTGGAATGGTGGATGCATGGGGCATGGCTGCCACTGTTTGGTGGGGCTGTTTTGTAAGGAGGACTTCTCTTCAAAAGGTCTATGGTTGACTCAGGTTGGTCGTCTGTGGCAGGTAGCTTTATGAGCTGCCATATTTGCTTGTAGACATGCAATGGTCATCTTATATGGCCATCCCAAAGTTGTGGAGGAATTTCTTGGCTCTTAGGGCAGGTGACATGCTGAGGGATGACTTCAGCAGGTCCCTCAGTGATTTGTAGGTGAGTGGGGTTCGAAGTTCTGCAAACCATCCTGCGACTTGCTCAAAAACATCATCTGGCAGGAATCGAGGATGGCGTCTGCTTTGCGTGCAAATGAGGTCATTTTCTTCAATTGGAAGATATTCTCAGCCCTGAAGAACCAAGCCTTTTGGTTGTGGGGCGTGAATGGAGGCTGCGGCGATGGTGTCGCTGGAAAGGCTGGCATCTTTGGGGGTCGGCTGGGCTGGTCATCTCCGTGGTCACCAATGTTGTGAAAGTGTGAGTAATTTATCCAGACAACAAACAGGCAGGTCAGTAGCTCTTGCGAGCGGATATGTAGCAATGACATGAGGCGAACCAAAATAGAGGTCACAACACAATCACTTGTGTTTGTTGACAGATGGAAAGATACAAATAAATCGATATACAAGACACGACTGAAGCTATGGTACTTATAGCTAAAATGCTGACATTGTAATGCATGAGGTAATATTGATACATTTAACATATCAATAATATGAATGAAAATGTACAAAAGATGTATGACGAAAGCTGTGTTTTTGTAACGCGCATTTGCGCATAGAGATGTTTTTTGTGAGAAGATTAGCTGTCCTAGTGAGATGCAGGTGTGAGAGTCCGTGTGGGACCCAACAAAATAATCCCTTTCCAAGAAACAAATTTTAGTCATTAAAAGTTTGTTTACCTTTACTGAAGAAAAACGTTAGGCACGAACATTGGGATTAAAGTTACCATATATACATTTTTTTCGTCATGAACGAAGAGAGCATCGTTCATTCTCGTTTTTTACTTAGATTAATTTCGTCCTCTAAGCATAATTTAATTTGCCACCTAAAGCACAGCTGACTGTGAATACATAACTTGCGTTCAACACATATGGTTACCAGTACTAAAAAATATTCAGATTTTCGTGTAACACTTGACACCATGCATAATAACCTCTCATGCATTAAATATTGTTTTAAAAACAATAACTTCGTATGGTATGTAACTAACCTAAATATAAAATTCTCTCTGAAAAAGATCGCACCCTTCTGAGCTTCCCCAAACCCCAAAAGATAGAAGCCACTTACTCTTCAAGAACAGTGGCAACTTCTTCCTGATACCCGGAGAGCAATTATTCTTTCAAGGTAATAAATTCACACAGTAATTAAATGTGAATCACATTAATGTTCAATAAATGTGAATCACATTAATGTTCAAATGCTTTTCGACTTAGCTATAGCACCACTTGCATTCTGCCAAATTTCCATTTACCCCTACTAGTATTGTTAGAAATAAAGGGAAGCTCCCACTCGCTCTCTTGGTGACTTCCTGATTCTCTACCCTACAGAGCTTTGCCTGACTTCCTATGATGTTCCTGTCCAAAAGGTAAAGTTTTCCCTTCATCTCCTCTCTCTGCTGTTCTTCATCCTGTCTGACCTTTCCTTAAGACACGGTTTGATAATTCGTCTATTCTTTAATAGATTAAGTAATTGTTTCAGCAATGCTACGAGATGATATATCTAAAAGAAGATTAACATGTAGAGTTTGTGCTTTAAAACATTCTCTATAACCATATGGCATCGTTGAAATATCCACTTTTTGAAGCAACGTTTACCTTATGCTTAGTGCTTGGATTGTATCAATTCTCTTTCATACAATAACCCAATTTTAATAATAATAATAATAATAATAATAATAATAATAATAATAATAATAATAATAATAATAATAATAATAGTAATATAGTAATAATAATAATAATGATAATAATAATAATTATTTATTTATTATTATTATTATTATTATTATTATTATTATTATTATTATTATTATTATTATTATTACTAGCAAACTGACCCATCTACGATGGGTGATAAAATACGGGTCCAGAAGTGAAAAATTCATCTGTACTATTTGTTCATCAATATTAAAATAAGGGCGATTTTTATACATACCTACTACAGAACCTCTTTGCACACAATATTATCAGTTTGTCCACAACTTAATTTCAAGTTGGCAGAGTCAGTTGCTCTGCTCATCGCCACATACAGTTGGGCTATGCGTGAACATGGGTGACGGCAGAAACACACACCAACACGATCCAAAGTCTGGCCCTGCGACTTGTTTGCAGTGAATGAGAAGGCCAGGTTGATGGGAAAACTCCCTGCACCGTAACTGGAACGGAAACTGGTTGTCCGAAGGTACCAGAGGAATCCGGGGGGATGAACAGACGTTTGCGGTGTGAGGGCTCGTTGCTATCACTGCTTCGATGACGTGGGAGTTTAGCTCCATAACGGTGTACCTCGTTCCGTTGCAATGTCCATTGGCTGGATCGAAATTCCGAAGCAACATTACTGGCAGTACTTCTTCAACGTTATTTTGTGCACTGACAGTCCCGATGAATTTAAGTTTTTATTCAAAAAATCTTGCGGAAATTGATGATAATTTTCATCTTCTATTGTGTCCGAGCTGAAA
>NC_061106.1:7945298-7962798 GCF_015104395.2 Macrobrachium nipponense | reverse complement strand
TTTTTTTTTTCTTTTTTCAATATTAAGTTTACGGTGTGGAAAGAGGAAAATAGTCAACTAGCTATATAAAAGTGCTAAGGCGTCGCATGTCGTCCCATAATTTGTAGTTGTAATTAACTTTTGTTTCTCCACAATAAAGATGGAACATCAAAGCAATCTTAGGAAATTTTTATTTTCAATTAAAATCCGCGGGGGGGTCATAGTTATATAAGTAGTGTATATCTATTTGTATTAAACCAAACGTAAATGAAGCATCATTTTACAAAGTTTAAAACTAGTAAGTCGCCTAGGGTTGCATTTCAGATATATCTCCAACATTTGTAAAAGCAAGCATATAATGTATGTATGTATGCATATATATATATATATATATATATATATATATATATATATATATATATATATATATGTATGTATGTATACAATGAAGGCAGGGGAAGCACAGAACAGGTCAAGGAACTCATATTTAATAAGTTGCAACGTTTCGAAGAAACAAACAGCAGGCCTCATTTTCAAGCTAAAAAGTAACAATATCTAATAAGAATACAATAAAATTAAGCTACAATATTAAAATACGCAATGTAAGGTACAATAAAACAATCACAGTTAAAAAATACAAATAAGGACCAACCGTTGAGTGCGAAGACAGAGGAAGGACTAACAAAAAACGTAAACAGTACACAGTACACGAGAGGTAAAGAGGTGTAGACGTGGCATGGGTGTTCAGTGAGCGGACCAGTTTTTTAATAAACAAAGATTCATTAATTGTTAAAACCTTGTGATTGGAAGCTCTGCCCAAAACCTTAAGTCCTTGTACTGAATAGAATACCTACATTTATCGGTATGATCCCTTATGTTGGAAAATTCGGGATTCGAAAGCTTAGTGCCAGTTCTATAGCTGACAGCTCTATGACTGTCAATTCGGACCTTAAGTAACCTATGTGTCGATCCAATATAGGTTCTCGATTACATCGAGGACAAGTAAATCTGTAAATAAACACATGAGGTCATCAATGGATCCAAACGGTCCTTGAAGCTGAAAAGGCTACCGATATTCAGTGGGTTGTGGGTATAATTTTGATTTTCATGGCAGGGAGATGACCAGATATTAAGCGTGAAGTTCCTTATAAAAGTTGTATTGTGAATAAAAGGAAGGCTGGCATAGAAGAACGTGACTTCATTGTGAAAAGATTGCCAACTGGAAGACAAAGCAAAGGCTCGGTGAAGCATAGGTTTAATTAAGGCATTAATCTTAATGCCTTGGTACAAATTTTTTATAGTTTTTGTTCACAATGAAGTCACGTTCTTGCAAAAATAAAAATATTTTAACGCAACTGCTTTCCCACCCAGTTGTTCTTTAAGCATGTCTCCAAATTTTTAGATAATATTTTTGTTCCACGTCATCCTGCTTCCTCACGTTCCTAAATTACCGTTCTATGCCAGCCTTCCTTTTTATTCACAATACAAAATTTTTATAGGAACTTCACGTTTTTAATATCTGATCATCTCCCTGCCATGAAAATCAAAATTATACCACACAAACCCACTGAAAATCGGTAGCCTTTTCAGCTTCAAGGACCGTTTGGATCAATTGATGACCTCATGTGTTATTTACAGATTTACTTGTCCTCAATGTAAATCGACGGAAAAACCCTATAATTGGATCGCAACCACCCATAAGGTTACTTAATGTCCGAATTGGACAGTCATAGAAGCGTGGCAGCTATAGAACTGGCACTATGCTTTCGAATCCCGAATTTTCCAACATAAGGGATCATACCGATAAATGTAGGTATTCTATTCAGTACAAGGACTTTAAGTTTTGGGCAGAGCTTCCAATCACAAGGGTTTTAACAATTAATGAATCTTTGTTTATTAAAAAAACTGGTCCGCTCACTGAACACCCATGCCACGTCTACACCTCTTTACATCTCGTGTACTGTTTACGTTTTTTTGTTAGTCCTTCCTGTGTCTTCGATTCAACGGTTGGCCTTTGTATTTTTAACTGATTGTTTTATTGTACCTTACATTGTGTATTTTAATATTGTAGCTTAATTTTATTGTACTTATTAGATATTGTTACTTTTTAGCTTGAAAATGAGGCCTGCTGTTTGGCTTCGAAACGTTGCAACTTAATAAATATGAGTTCCTTGACCTGTTGGTGTGCTTCCTCTGCCTTCATTGTACAGTTGGGTTTAGAGAAACCTCCGCCTGTTTGAAATATATATATATATATATATATATATATATATATATATATATATATATATATATATATATATATATATATATATACTATATAGTATATAGTATATTATCACGGTGTGGCCGTGGCGGACTTAAAATGAATGGTTTCTTGTCAATAACAGTCTTACTTACTTAGGGGGCCATGCTCCAGTAAACAGAATGTCAGGACTTTAGTGATTATACAATTTCAGCTATATACTGGGATTCAAGGGAAACAATTTGTCTACCTAATACTATAATTCACTAAAGGGGATCAAAGATAAAATACAGGAGCTAACTATAGAGCCCTGTGGCACTACAAGTTACTG
This sequence comes from Macrobrachium nipponense, assembly GCF_015104395.2. Lineage (NCBI taxonomy): Eukaryota > Metazoa > Arthropoda > Malacostraca > Decapoda > Palaemonidae > Macrobrachium > Macrobrachium nipponense. The sequence continues at coordinate 7,960,243 of NC_061106.1, read as the reverse complement.
TACAAGTGACAATCTTAAAATCAAAGTGCCTCACTACTGCAAGTATGTACATAAACCTTACTAGGTTAATTTCAACAGTAAAAGGGAAACAGGATGCATGCGAGGGATTAGTACAAAGGGGAATTGCAGAACACTTCACACTGGGGCCCGTGAACACTTGACCGGATATGGTACTGGCAGAGGCAAGGTTAGCACCATTGAGCTTACAAGTGACACACACGAACAGAGGCACTCAATATCGGATCTGCAAACGCAGGAATGTTGTAACATACGACTGGGATCATGAGTAAAACAAATGTGGAATATACTCAACAAAAGGGAATACTTAACCAAGTGAGTCTGTAAAATCAACACTGACCACTGAAATGGTATCAAGGATAAATAAACACTGGTATTCCAGTGATATTGAGAAGTATGAACTAAAAATAAAAATCATGAAATCTCTGAGGGAAATAGCAAAGGATGTTGTTTTGGAGAACAGGTGAGAAATAAGTAAAAGAGATGGTGAGGCCACCAAATTACAACTTCCAGTCAAAATACCTTTGTCCATGGACAAGACATATGCAGCAGAGACCCAATCTGCAGTTGCAGGGAACATCATTGGAAGCAGCGTTGCAATCAGCCCAAACCAAGGAGAGAGTAGAGTGAGTAGTAGTGTGTCTGGGCTTACAGGTTCATCAGCACGGATGTCCATGGCAGTTGCAGTAGGAGCCAAACCCTCACAGGGACAGCATCACAGCCTCTCGTCGTCAGCTATCAGCTAGCTGTCCCAACAGCAATTCCAGTCAGTAGCACCCAGCAACCAAACTAACTTGTGCAGGCATCATCACTTCTATATATGCTCGAGATCACCAACTACTTTCTTGTTTTCATGTTTCGGACATAGAGGGCTGGTTTAATTGTCTCTTATTCCTTTGGTGATGCAAATCCCGTCAAGTAGCTATAAAGGAAATCATAGGCAGCGAACACCAACTTCGAAGGAAGGGATTAACAATAGGAAAGTCATTTACACTTGAGAGGTAAGGGTCAAAAGGGCTGGAGAAACACATGTGGCTCAGGTCTGGTAGTGAGGGGTTGAGTCCAACTGGGTAGGAAAAAGTATGAAGTGCGCTCTAGTGTTTTTGATAATGACTTCGGAACACTTTTCAAAGGCATTAGGATTTCTATTTAATTAAGCTCGTGGACAAATACTCTAAAATGAGTTTTGGGGGTTAATGTCTAAATGACTTTATTCTCAACACTTGTGGAAAAATATGATGACCCAAAGGGACTCGTTTTAAATCAACACATTATATGTCATACATACTTTCTTTACTTATTCAACATATCTTTTGACACATTCTTGTTTAAGATTCAAGGGTAAGCATCAGCAAACTCACATAGTGACGTCTTTGTAATAACTCCCAGTGGAAAGAAGAAATATGTCCCTTTCAGGTGTGAACGTTTGGAAGCTTTGAGATAATCTTAAACAGATACTCTCTCTTTGATAATAATTCAATGAGTCACAGAACATCTTAAACTAACAAATATTTCTGCTTTCAAAATTGTCTCTAGACATGCACAAACGAGGCATATAGTGTGACTTACAATATCAAAGTTAACTGTATGTTCAATTCATATCAAAGCATGCATGAAACTACATTATTCAAATGAAATCAATGCAGACTTTTCCTATTATACAAATTACATTCTAAATCTTAGCTACTCATGAATCAATCAATACAAATCCTTATTCACAAATACCATAGTGTGTATGGTTGACTCAGACTACCTTTGGCTAGTTACTTAGGGAAGTGGTGCCAATAATGACACATGGCGCTGTACCCTCGTCAACAGTGCAGGCTTTGAACAAACGACAAAAAAGTTTTTAGCTACAAGAAAATTCCATGTCACAAAAATGGAACTGAGTAGGGAGTAACTTGGTCGCCTTCTGGAAATAGGCACTAAGCAATGGGAAAGGTGGCAAGATTTCTTCATAAAAGGCAATATGGTAGTTTTCAGGAAGTTAATGTCTTGGCAAGACATCAGATATTTTGTTCTGAGGTTCCCTTGATATCTCTATCTTCCAGTTATAGCCTTGCATGTTTAAGCTCCAATGCATTAGACACTTGTTCTGGTTTCTGAGCTTTGTTAGATACCACTTACTATAAGGATGGTAAGGGGGAACTTGTGATCAGCATGGTACGCTTCATAATGATTCATGGGTAATACCATGCGTAGCAATTCTTTTTTGATAGTACTATATTGGTTTCTGTTTAGTCAGCCTCTTAGAGTAATAAGCGATAGTGTGGCAAATGCCATCCTTAACTTAAACAGTACTGCTCCAATTCCAACGTCACTGGCATCTACAAGCTTTCTTGCGCTTCTTTCCTTTGAAAAGGTTAGTAATTAGGGCAGCAGTACTGGAAAATGTTTGGTATAAACCTCCTGAAGTATTGAACCATAACTGTAGGGAATTCTTCCCTAACAATTGGGAAATTGGTGCGAAGTTAGAATTATACAAGTGTTACTTTTTCCCATCACTCGTAGATGGCGCCCCTTACTTGAACGCTTCGGTTTGGTTGGACTGAAACCAACTACGTAAATCTTAACTATTTTTATTTAATACCTTTCTTATATTGATTATTATTTCGTAAACTGTTGTTTGTAATAATTATCCCATTTATCTATATGTTTAATTCGAATACGGCGCTATTACTAATATTCTATTTTCCTTGTTCCTACTACTCTATTCCCCTTGCCCGTTGCTACTTTACCCACGCTACTTTACCTCCTTGCCGACTTATTTGGATATTACCAGTTACACCTGTGAAATAGTACTTGATAATTGGTTTAGATTAAGTGATTTCATTTGAAGTGCATCTCATTTTTAAATTGCTAATTCATATGTTTCTTTAGCCACACAGAGGTAGTGCCCCATTCCCCTTACCAACATTGGTGTCTCAATTGATGCAACCCTGCATCCCATTTGATGCAAGTTGGACGACATTCAAGACAGACTGCTTCAAATCACAGTAAGGGCCGTACGGACTCTTGTGAATGGTTACAGCAGTTGATGACCATGCCCTAGTGAAACACTGAAAACTAGTCCCTCGTCGCCATAAACATACACCAGTTTACAGCAGGAGCCCAACTACGTATTCATGTCAGTTTATCCAGAAAAACTTCTGTGATACAAACTACGCCCGAGAAATGCATACAAAAATTAAGTATTGTGTACTGCTACAGTAAATCAGAATCTTAAAGTTTATTTGTAATTATATTGTTATTTTACTTCTACTTTTTTTATGTATGCCTTTTAATGGTTGTACTCATCTCTGCTGAAGTGAAGGTAATTGGTAGTTATCATATCAGAAAAGCCACTACACACTATCGGAACCACCGGTTCCCTTTATACATACCTAAGAACTTTTGTGGTTCTTTTTTCGGTCTGAGGATATAGTACATCACTGATAGCTCTGATGTTCACTTCCTTGGGCATCATTTTACCACTACCAACAAAGTGTCCTAGGTATGTGATTTTTGCTGACGCAGACGGGTATTTCTTTAGGTTCACTACAAGATTTGCCTTTTGAAGGGCAGCCAGACTCTGGTGATGATGTTGTTAATGCTCTTCCTGGGTCTGTGTAAAGATTCATATTTGTCAAGATATGCGACAGAGTTGTTGATGCCAGCTAGTATTTTAGTTCATCAGTCGTTGGAAACACCCAGGCGTACTCTTCAAGCTGAAAGGCATAACTTTATGTTGGTAGAACCCATTCTGCGTGGAATGCAGTAAGCGGGTATGAATCTGCTCAGAGATGTATTTGCCAAAAGCCCTTTTAAAGGTAAATTTTACTCAAAAAGGGAGCTCAGCCTGAGCTTTTCAATAAATATCTCAATGCAAGGAAGGGGGTTTTGTTCAAGTTTGGTTACCTCATTCAGTTTTTGGAAATCGACACATAGTCTGTCTCCCCCTCCCTCCTTAGGTATCAGTACTACTGGGTATGACCAGGCACTCTCACTTTCTTCAATTAGATCCAGTTTGAGCTGTAAATCAACTTGTTTTTTATTCCCTCCACCTTCTGTAGCTTTACCTTGTAGAAACCTTAAACCTGAACTATAGGTCTAGTGTCCTCATTGAGGGTAATGTGGTGTTCCAGGTCATTTGTACAACCTAATGGGTCATGAACAACAAGTTCATGTTGCAGAAGTAAGGTCTGTATTTTCTGTTGCTGGTCTTTTTCAGTCCCAGAGTAAAGGACTGGAGTCTAACTTACGCTTCCAAATTAGTGTTAGTGGCAGCAGTGCTGTAGTGGTTCATACCACAGTGGGATGTGATGGCGAGGGGTCCCCTCCTTTTCCTCCTCCATCTCTTGTAAGGTTTTTAGCAAAGATATGCAACCATTTTGCTTCTGCCTATCTCTACAATTCACTAAATAATTAAAGTTTCCTCTCTTTCCTAATATCGTGTAGGGAGCAGTAAATCATGTTTCAAGTGGGCACACAGCCCCAGTCCTGAGCACCAAGACCTCGTTTATATTTCACTATCTGCCTTAAGGGGCTGATAGTGTTTGACAGATGGGACAGGATGAGGGATAGTTTTTAACTGCTTTCCACATCCCAGCCCAATAGAATTTGTCAGGATAGAGCCTTAGTGGTCCAGCTGACGTCAACTAAAGTGTCCGTTCGATCCTGTCATTAGGTAACATTATGACTTGACACTGAAATTCATTTGGTACTACTATGAGCTTGTGTAGTATATGAGCAGGTTAGGCTCCAAGGCTTCTCAGGTACCTGATATAATACTTCGTTCTAGTTTAAGGTATTGCGGTGAAGAATAATCAAAGATGTTGGCTACATCTTGGTAAGCATGTTCCAAAGGGGTTGCAGGCCAGGTATCTTCAGCTTGCACTGCAATGAAATGGTCTTGGTCCAGTCCAGATGCTACCATGTCTGCTCTGGTGATCAGAGAGAGGACACCAAAGATGGCTTGTCAGGAGTCAGATCACCTCTGAAGGACCAGGACCCTGTGCCAGGGATATCTCCTAGGGTTATTTCCATGAGACAGAACTCCTGTTTGTGGAGGTTGATTCTGGGGCCACTGCTGTCATACCATTGTAGAAGGACCTGAGAGCTTCTCCATTGTAAAAAGAAATCTCTTGCTCTAATAGCAGGGAATGCCCGGTAGTTGGGTCTGGTGACTCTGGAAATGATGTTCATGAGTCCATGAGGCAGATGGTGGCCAGATCCAGTAAGTCTGTTAAACCAAAATATCTAAATACTTTCATCCTCCAAACAAAGCAGAGGCTTTGGGAGGCACACAGTTACTCATAATGAGACTAACTTCCGACATGTGTTTACAACCTGAAACAGCTGGACTACTTTGGGCAGGAGTAGTCTTGCAAAATTATTCTGGTAAGGTTTGTGGATATTTCCAGGGTTGTTGGGGCACAGACTGGCTTTGTGCCAAATTTTCCTAAAAGAGTGGCAGATAAGCGGCTTCAAGGGTAGAAGTGAACCAAGAGGCGAAATCTTGTTATAAGAACTCATACCTGCATGGTGGGTCTCTCATTCGTCTCCTAGTAGAAAACGTCCTCCAGCTTTATGGCCTCAATGTCTTCAGTGTAGGTTTTCCCAGGGAGGGACTCCATCTATCAGTTGATGTTTTGTTTCTTGAGGTAGATGGTGCCAGCACTGTCCCCATCTTTCAGTGGTTATTATTTCATAAGCTTTGTTAATAGCTCGTCACGCCACTGTGAGGTCTCCTTCCTCTGCAGAGGAAAGAGTGCGAGACATGATGTATCCCTCTCCCTTCATGTGTTTGTTGAAAATGAGGGATGTCTCCATTTCTGTAAGAGAAAAGTTCTTAAACATTCTCGATATGACGAGCCAGGCCTCTAGCTCCTCATCTGCCCAGGGCTTAATGAGTGTACTCATACCTTGGAAGACGAATTAAGATGTAGCAAGAGCAAGGTGATCCAATGTATGATGAGTAACTGTCATGGTGTTGTCATGACAGAACCACTTCATAGTGAGATCATGGGTACCTTGTTCTTCCTGGGCTGTTATCTCTGTTTCAGCGAGGCCGAGCCTCTGCTGAGTCCAAAGCCAGTTCAAAGTAGCATTATTGCTCTCCCTCCATAGCTCTCTCTTGTCAGGTTCCCTCCATCTGGGGACTCTACTCAGGTGTAAGGAATTCACCCTGGAGGTTCCTTTCCATTCCGAGAGAGATGGCACTCGTAGTGGTAAGCTCTGGTTGCCAAATGCATCACAGACTAACAAAGGGGCAACTAAAGCTCAGTAAACGCTCATATGTAATACCCTTCGGTGTAAGAAGACACCCAAATGCCAAATGGTATACAGTGAGACCTACAAACTTCTGTCTTGCTCACCTACGTTGTCAGGGTATTCACACCACTATAGTAAGTGGAAACTTACCATAAAGAAGCTAGACTGATCCTGTATCTGTTAACAAGGCGTAGGTATTCTTTGGGGATTGTATTTTGTTGGATAATCCCCAAAGACATAGGAGCATATGAAATCCCATGCCTGGACTGTGACCAATCTTACATCAGTTTACAGAAAATCACTTCCCCACTGGTCAGTTAGGTATGGGAAACAGAGCTCAGATATTTTTAACCATATAAACAACCATAACCACAGAATAAACTGGAATTTGTCACATACAATTTATAGCAGCAAATGTCGGTACAAAAGCCAGATGAGTCAGCCTTGATTAAACAAAGACGGTAATGAACATCTAAAAAGGTGCTTGAGATTCAGATACCATGGATAAAAACGTCCTTCAACCAATGCTTAAGAAGATTAAAGAGGAATTATCGGCGGGGGTGACTTAGTAAAATATGCTACCTGTGAATGGATCTCTTGGTATAAATACTGCTTTTCTGTAACTTTTCTCATCCATTACCTACTTACTTTCTATATTCTGGCATTTTTATGGGCTCCTTTTATTAGACGGGATTCTGTTGTAACAGACAGTTTTACCAGTCATATATATATGGTAAAAATGTTCTGTTACAACAGTCATCAATCGTCCATCGTCCAACCACACAAAAAAAAGGCTTTTACCTCCTACTGCTACATATTAAATTTTCGAACGTGTAGATTTCGTGTATGTACTATATTATGGCCAGGTGAACCTCAAATGTTTATGATAACAGCTAATAATAAACATGCGGCAACCAAAGATAAAATGCAGTTGTAAACTACTATTACAAATTTATATATTATAAAAAGAATATTAATATTATATATAATATATATTATATAGATATATAGATTAGAATAGAGAGATATATATCTAGATATATATATATATACATATAGATATATATATATATATATATATATATTATATATATATATAGTATAATATAGATATATCTATATATATAAAAGAAGCTTATATTATTAAAAATAATATAATACAGATATAGATACCTATATATATATATATAGATAATATATATATATATATATATATATAGATCTAATCGATATAATATAGGATATCTATTATATAAATATATCTATTATAAATATATATATATATATATATCTAGATATAAGATATATAGATATATATATATATAGATATCGATAGTAAGAAGAATATAAATAATTATATAATAGATATATAATATATAATAGATATTAGAGATTCTAAATATATAGAGATAATTAAGATATTATATACAATTTATATATATTGTATTTAATAATATATAGTATTTTTTTTATGAATATATATCTATAAATACCTATATAATATAAGATATATCATATATATATATATACATATATCTATATATATATATAGATATATATATATTATATATATATATATATATATATATATATATATACTATATATACTATATATATATATAATATACCTACACTTGGCCAGAGAGTGTTTTCTTATAGCTGAATACAGGAGGCCTTATGCGAACAGGTTTTCCGTTGATTTTAGTCTTCATTCTTTATCTGAGAATTGAGAATTTGATATAATTAAAGAAACTATAAGCAGAAAATTACTTTTGTGAGTGAATGTCTCGACTTCGTGCCCACAATAATCGAGTTTTGACATTTTATCATCGCAAAACTTTACCTTATATTTGTCAGTAAGAGTTTGCTGTAGAAATAACAATGGTTGGTTTTTGGTATGGGTGGCAATTTTATTTACCAAGGGAAGACAGGACAATCATCTCTCTCTCTCTCCCTCTCTCTCTCTCTCTATAATTCCGATTACTCGATTGTAACCTTTATTTCCATTGTCTTGTTTTCTTCTGCTGGTGGCTGTCATTACCCATGACTGCCGTTTTACGATTTGCAATTTTATAACTATAAAATGAAGGCAAAGTATAACTGTGGGTTATCTGGTTACCTGTGTTAGCTGAAGGGCCTTGCAGAGAACTATACAGTCTCCGAGAAAAATACGTGCTCTTCAATATGTAGTATTTAGATCCAAGTATAAAGTTTGTTCTGGTTTTTCCCAGAATGATCCCCACTTGTGGTCCTGTTGAGTGTTGGTGGATAGCTTTTGATTTCTGAAGTACTGTATTCCTTAAAAGAGCTCTAGCCAGCAAACTGGATTAGAAAATTTCCTGTATATAACTGACTATGTAAGTTTATATAAAACTTTAGTCACCTGTTTCTTCTCATACCTATTAATGGCATAAAGTGTTGTGGTTGAAGAAATTTTTAAGAGATGTTTACAAAGGGGACACGAACTGAAAAAGTGTATAAGATAACAATCATCAGTAGATTACAATAAGTTTCTTGCTGGTCTTCATAAGTATCAGGCGTCTAAGTATTAACTTTTGCCAATTTTCTGCATATGCTTTCCTTTCTAACATGCAGTTCCGATTATTTACTCCTTTTTAGCAGCTACGGGATCTGTCTAGCTCCTTTTTTGGCAAGTTTCCACTTACTACAGTGATGAGAATACCCTGACACGTAGGCCGAGGGAAAACAGAAGGTTTGTAGGCTTCAATGTATTGCCCTTTAGCATTGGGTGTTTTCTTACACTGGAAGGTGTTGCATATGAGCTTTACTGGACAGTTTCTAAAGTTCATACATCGAAAACTAGCCACTGCCAGGAATGCTTCTAGCACTGAAAGAACCCACCACTGGTCCAGTGCGTGCAGCCAACCCTTTGACAAATGACCGATCAGTTTTAAGGAAGTTGTAAGCTGATATAATGACCACCGGGGAGACGAAAAGGGAAGGGAGGGAAAGGAACATTGTTTAAAGGATGGGGGACAAAGGGGAATGATACGCCTTCTCTCCCCTCCGTTTGTTTATTTGATATATATGAAAGCCAAGGTTCGAATCTTGGACGATGCAGAAGCATTTATTTGTAATTAATTTCAGATGTATATTATTTAAAATTTATACGGTGAATTTAATATTTTCAACATTTGGCTTGATATTTGTGACTAAAAAAAAGTGACGCAAGTGTAAGTGACAAAGATTTACTCACAAATATGTGTGTGTGCGCGCGCTCGTGTGTATGTGTCTGAAACAAAAAATTCCTTCATAATCTTACAATGCAAATTCGTAAAACCATAAATTACACGTATATGGACTGGAAGATTATACAGTTACTCTCAAGCATTGCTGATAATGAAAATAATTATATGGCCTGTAGCATTCACAAAATGATGGTGATAGTTGACGTTAACAAGTGAAAATCCACAGTGCGATACAATTATTAATGGTAATAATAAAGGCGATAATGTAACAACAGCATTGGCGGTTATAAGAATCCAAAAGGGAAAATAAAAGTGCAGTGTTAACAACATACGTAGATGGAAACCTGAGCAATGAGCTGATGCAGCTCTCCCAGGGCTAGCCCGAAGGATTAAGACCTTTATTTACGAGGCTAGGAACCAATTGGTTACTTAGCGACGGGACTATCGAGAAATGAATTTCTAATCACCAGAAATAAATTCTTTTCTGGTCCTTCACTGGCGGCAGCGGAAGCAAAACTCCGGGACAAGACTGATGGTCGAGTAGCTACGCAACCCACTCGTCCATCGAGGAACTTAAACTGGATCTTTCTCAGTAGGACATAAGTATGGCCAATAGCCGCAGACCTTCAACGTAAATATTTAATAAGACATGAAAAACTAACGAATAATGCATAAATATAAGAAGAAAACCAATATGAATAAGAGATGAAAAGTGAAAGAAAAGAAATGAATCATACACATTTGAGGTCATCCCTAATGAATTATATAAGCGACAGCAGTAAGAAAGGAATTAAAATTATTATTGCAAAATGCATTTGAATATATGTATGGTTGAGCACACACGTCGCCTAAGGAACTTAACTATATTTTGAACCCTGAAATATTCCAGGACAGAATCTTGCTGTCAAATACATGTCATACTGGACATCATACTATATATATATATATATATATATATATATATATATATATATATATATATATATATATATATAATATATATATATACATATATATATATATATATATATATATAATATATATATATATATATATATATATCATATATATATATATATATATATATATATATATATATATATATATATATATATATATATATATATATATATATATGTATGTATGTATAAGTATAAAAGGTACCATTAAAACACTGTTTAAAGCTAAGGACTATATTTCGGTAGGAATAACTGTCCACCAGCTGTACAAGGTTTCTCAGCAGGTATCCTGTCCCATTATCAAAGAGAGCCTGGCCTAATTCTCGAAGGGTGGTTGGCTGGTTGTCCCTTTGTCAAATTGCACGTCCTAATTCATCCCATAAATGCACTTAGTTTTTCAAGGTTCCTTTTCAGGGATCTTGGGATCGTGCCTAGTGTTCCTATGATTATGGGTACAATTTCCACTGGCATATCCCATATCCTTCTTATTTATATTTTCAGGTCTTGATACCTATCGATTTTCTGTTTCTTTCTCATCTACTTTGGTGTTCCATGGTATTGCAACATCAATGAGTGGTACTTTCTTCTTGATTTTGTCAATCAACATCACGTCTGCGTCTATTGGCACGTATCACCCTATCTTTTCTGATACCGTAGTTCCAGAGGATTTTTTGTCTGAATTTTAATATACAATCCCTCAGGTTGGTGTTCGTGCTACTGAATCATGTCTCTTCCTTGTATGGTTCTGTGCAAGTGCCAGGCGTTCGCTTACTACTCATTTTTTCCTATTGCACTTCCTGCATATGGGTGAGATGTTATTTCCATCTATCGTTCTTTGAACATATATGGTTCTTTGGGCCTGATCATGTGCCACTGTTAGTATTCATTCTGTTTTCTTCTTGTGTTCTCCTCTCTGTAGTCATTGACATGGTTCACCATTGGCAGTTCTTTGGTTTGTCTCTTGTACAGTCCAGGTGACTCTGATTCTGCATTCTAAGGAAGGATTGTAATACTTTTTTTCATCTTTAGCATTTGAATCATGCTAAATGCTTCACTTAAGAGTTCTAATGCCCACTTCGTTGGCTGGAATTCACTCTTTTGATTCATCTCCTTACCCTGTTATAAACGACATTATGAGACATTCCAACTCGTAGACTCGACGGGATCTTCCTGATTCTTGAGAATATTGTCACCGATGACGTTCCCTTTCCATAGCCTCCAACCACGCTCACCTAATCGATGATCCTTCTAAAGGCGATCCTTAATTACCACTTCCACCTTTTCGGTTGAGTAGGGTTTCACACACTAGGAACAAACTCTTAAAGAAAACTTGCAAACATTGCACATGTTTATATATCAAAGCTTCTTTTAAACAATAAGCAATAGTGCACGCAGGCTACATAGGAGATAAACTGCAGTCAACTATGCTCCGACCAAGTGATAAGCAGTGCTGCAGTGTGAGTCCTTGGATTGGCAAAGGGCGACGTGTAGGTATGCTGAGCCTAGCAAGAGCAACGCATGAGAATTAGTGGAGCACACAATTCAAAATTAAAATTCCTTTTATTTTTAGTGGATCAGCAGATACTTGGGTCTGACTGCAACCTTGGATTGTGCCATAGTCATCGTACAGTGGCCTTCCATGGTCTTGGGTCTGAGTTCCTTTCGCTGAGGGTATAATTAGACATTTATCCTGTTTTTCAGTCACTTGCCTGTTTTTTCTAAAAGTATTTTTGGACAGGCTGAGGAGAGACAAAAGATGATTGGTAGATTTATCAGGAAAGTGCTTTCGTCTCAAAATTAATAATTTCTTTCTGAGTGTTTCAGTTCTAAATCCATCCTGACTGTCCTCCTGCTGTGTTGTGAAAACCTTGGTGGGGATTTCTCTTGCCTTACAAGGTTTGCTGGCCCCATCTCGCTGACCAGTTGCTTCCTGCATTTTTTCACTGAAATATGATGATGTTTATTTATACTCAAACAAACAAATTCAACACAAGACGACGAAATCGTTCCAATGAAAATTACACCATTTTTGTTGAGTCTCACCGTGCTGCGAATAGAACTTACCATACAGAGAAGAGAAATTACAAGAACTTCTTGAAGAGGAAACTTGAAGGAATTACTCAGCCTGATCTATGGTGGACTAAATTGACATCATCTATTTTTGGGTCATACTCGTCTTCCATGCCACTGATACTTACAGATGATGGTAGATTGCTTCATGGCCCTAGGAAAAAGGAGGCTGAACTGCTTCATCAAGCTTCTGAAGCTAAAGCAATCAGCTGAAGATGTCCCTCTCCCTGATACTTGTTATCCTGAACCTCTTCTTACAAATTTTACAATTTGCTCCAGGGATGTTAAGAAAATTCTAGATAATCTTGACAGCTGGGATGGAGAAGACATTGATGGTTTCTTCCTTTAGTTTTTTTTAAAAGTTTGTAGCATGTTGATCCTAAGTAGTAAACTCTATGAAGCTTTATGTCAATGTAGTATCTTTGCAGATGAGCGCAAGCTTAGTATATAATACAGTGCCTGTTCCAAAGAGTGGCATATCTGCTGAACTACACTAACTACAAGCCACTCTCAAAGTTACCAAAAAAACTTGTTTTTTAAGCCACTATGTAAATATGTCCAATCTAAAGGCTTGTTAGCTGATAGCCACTATGCATATAGGAAAGGTACCTGTGATACTTTTTAAACCTGGGACATGCCATTTGTAAGGAAACCTTGATAAGGGTTTTAATAGCAGAGTAATTCAGATAGATTTTAGTGCTGCTTTCGATTTAGTAAATCACAAGACACTTATTTATAAACTACAGAATCTTGGAGTGGGTGGCTATGTTTTAGGATTAGTTCAAGATCTCGTTACAGGTAGGCAGCAGTGAGTTTCTGTTGACAGAATCTTTTAGTGAACATAAGACCTATTGTGTCGGGAGTTCCACAGGTCAGAGTTCTTGGCCCACTGTATTTTAGTGTTGCAAGTGATATAGCTGTTGCCCTAGAAAACAAGATTGTTCAGTATGTCGAGATGCAAGACTTGTGGGTGTAGTTAAGTCTCCACTTTTGATAAATGAAATAAGCTACCCTCAGTAAAACGAAAGCACTATTGACAAGCAGACCTACGGACATATTTCCCACCCCCATGCCTCCCATTCAGGTGGATGAGGAACTTCGCTAAAAAAAAAAGTCTGAAGCTTTAACTATTTTAGGTGTAACCTTTGACTCACATCTCACTCTTGAGAAATATGTAATGAAAGTTTCAGCGGATACTTCAAAAAGTTGAGTATTGTTCGTAAGGCCTCATCTATTTTAAGTGATAAAATCAATGCAACCTATTTGAGGTCATTGTTCTCTAGTGTGGATGCCTGCTTCTGCCAGAGATTTATCTCTATTAGACAGAGTGTTTGTGGTGGTAGGTTTCTGTTTCAAATAGTGGTAGCTATGACTTGGACCATCGATCAAGGTCTCTTCTTGGTAACTTTTCTTAAGTTGTATTTCAACAGAGATTTTTCACTTTCACAACTGATCCTGATTCCCTTTATCTGCCGAGAGCAACCACATTCGATGAACAACAGCACCAATATGCAGGAAAGTGCCTCGCTGTCGAACGTCTTAGTTCAAGGTGTCCTTTATTCCTCACACCGTTGGACTGTGGAACAGCCTCCCAGAGGAAGTCGTGCAATTGAAACTTCAGAAGTTCTAGCGAAGGTGGGATACATTACCACACCATTACTATGCTCCTGACATTTCAGTACATTCCTATCTATTTGTTAATTTATCATTATTATTATTATAATAAGTGGTATATCTATTTTCTGTATTTCCTTTTACCTCGTCTTACTTCTTCCTAATGAAACACCATATCCTTTGGAAGCTGGAATTTCAAGTCAATGGTACTTGTGGGTTAATTCCATATGCAGAGGTTTTCATCTGTATAAAAATATATGTAGTATATATATGTTATATGTATATATGTATATGAATTTAATCACATTACCGTGATTCACATACAAAGCTATCAAAATCGAAGTGGGTTGATGCCGACTCTAACAACGAATACCAACGCGCGACAGGGATTTGTAGGTGAGAGGCAGCATTAACTTATATATCTTGTGATAGCCTTGTGGGTGAGCGTGACACTGTACGTCCTAAATTTTTGGTTCTGTGGTTCGAACCCATGACCGATGAATTTCTTACCGACTAAAAAATTCACCTTCGATTACCATTCATGAAAATATTTCAGTTCCGAGGTAGAGCGAATTAGATATTAAAGAACATTTCAGCTTAATTCATATATATATATATATATATAGTATATATATATATATATATATATATATATATATATATTATATATATATATATATATATTTGAAATTGAAATAGCCACTATGCTCTCGTTAATTTCTCAAATTCTTTGATCTTTTTTGGACACGCTTGTCAACTGCAAAGCCTTGAGCTCCAACTTGAAAGAAATTTGAAGAAATCATGGATGTCCGGTAGTGGGAAA
>NC_061106.1:7940280-7944798 GCF_015104395.2 Macrobrachium nipponense | reverse complement strand
TGTCTGCACCCTTATTTGGCCAGGTCAACCAATTCAAATCCTCTCGACCTTGAAACCATTCCTGGACTATTCTGGCCGTATGGATGGGGCAGCTGTCATGAATGAAAATGACAGGACTAAGTGAAAAGGGATAATTCGCTGGTGAAGTGAATGGGAGAAAGAAATCTTGAAGAATTTTAACGTATTTTTCATGATGAAAACCTTCAGTCTTGGTGATATCACATATACCATGTAAGGAAATCCAGGCCCACACGTTTACGGTTACAAGCCACTCCTGGCCACTTCGTAAATGTTTCCTTGGTATTATCTGAAGGAAAACAATCTGAATTTTTTTACAATTTACGCGTTGCTTTCCGTAACAGGAAAAAAAGTATATCTTAGTTTTACCAGACCACTGAGCTGATTAACAACTCTCCTAGGGCTGACCCGAACCCGAAGGATTAGATATTTTTTTCGTGGCTAGGAACCAATTGGTCACCTAGCAACGGGACCTACAGTTTATTGTGAGATCCGAACCACACTATATCGAGAAATGTATCTATCACCAGAAATAAATTCCTCCAGATTCCGAGCGTTGGCCGAGCCGGGATTCGAACTTCGGACCACCGAATTGGCAGCCGAGCGCGGGAAAAAACCACTCGTCCAGCGAAGGAACTGTAACAGGGAAAATATAATGATATATGCGGTAGGGGGAAATGTAATGCTAAGTAACAACCCCTGCATTAAGATAATGTCTATTCATCTATGAGGATTAATACTTATTACAAGTTTGCATCCTCCAACCTCTTATACACTAAAACAGCTCGAAAGTGGATTAGTGGAATTCACGTTAAAGAGAGGAACAGCACCACCTTTAGTAAACAGTGTTTCAAACAGAAACAATTAACAATTTTTCATTATGAAGACATACATGAATTTTTTAAACGTTATCAATGACAGTAATGACCTGAGATGTTGCAATGCCAGTAAACAGCCAACCAATCAATCAGTCCACTAATCGTGTGATTTAATAATATTTCACTTTGTTTCAGTGATAACGATATCACTGCTACAGCACCCCTATTACACGCTAACAAGTTTTGTCCCAACCCAATCATGGCTAGACTGAGGTGTTGTATAAATTTTGATAGGTTATCTGTCCTCTGCTAGTAGTATTCGTTATAGTCTCCAAATGAACAGCAACATATAGTTCTCCGGGCACAGATCGTCGCTCTACGAGAAAGTGGGCTTTCAATACGTCTCCCCTACAACAGTAAATAAATGGAAAAGGAGGCAAGCTTAGACTGGGAAATTGACCGACTTTGGATAGCATTTATTTATTTCATTTATTTATTAATTTTTTAAACTATAAACCTTATAAACCCGTGAAATTATGAAACCTAAATTACAGTTGCTTTGGTCCTGTTGAACCTCTAATAGTGATTCTTTTCTCTTTTACTTCCCAGAATACCAAATAGGCGTTCCCATAATTAAACAGGCTATAATTAATCTGATTATCTAGGATATCTGTAATGTTATTACCTATTTCAGTTCGAAGACCTCCAACACGAAGACCACCCGTTAGGATAACGACGACATTCGACGAGCAGCATAAAGAAGATCCTTTTTAACAACTACTATTGCTATTTGTGAACATCTGGTATAAATGTTTCGGCTATGACGGTGCGAAGACGTCTGCATGAGGCAGGAATACCTCATAGAATTCATGCCTAGAAGGAATTTCTCGCCGAACGGCATCGTGCTGATAGGCTTGCCTTTGTTCAACAGTTTGTGGGGGAGGTTATGGAATTTTGGTCTCGAGTCGTATGCAGTGACGAAAGGTCTTTTACTAGCAGAAGTCACGGCAGAATACATAACTGAAGACCGAGTAATATAAGGTGAGTTTCTATAATCATTAATAACAGTCAGCCTATAACAATTATAAGCAAGGGTAATATTATAATCAAAAGATAATAATTTTTGTCAATAACCATGTATTTTCGCTAATTGAATTATATTGCCACGAGACGTGTGAAAATAACAATTCTTCATTGAAAACCCCCCATTAGTTCTACTACTGGCCAGCTTTCAGGCATTAAGCAAAATGCATTATTAATGTTAGAATAATCAGTAGACAAACTTATAATATAGAGTACAGCCTGTTTACTGAATTAAAGAATATCATAGCATAACGGACTGTTGCAGATCAAAGTTAATGCTTTTATAAGTATTAATCCTTGCAGATGAATAAACATTCTTAACTTATTGCAAGGGTTGTTACTTAGCATTTTATTTCCCCAAACGATATAGCATTATTTTCCCTATTACGAAAAGAAAAAGCAAAGCGTAAATTGCTTGAAAATGAGATTTTTTTCCCTTCAGATACTACAGAAGAAATTTACGAGGTGACCAGGAATGGGCATGTCACAAATAAACTTGTATGGGCTGGATTCTTCTTGCATTATATGGCCATGATATCACCAGGATTGAGTGGGGGTTCACTGGTTGAAAAATACATTGAAATTCTTCATGATTGCTAACTTCTTTCACTTCAAGAGCGGAATTATTCTCCCCGTCTGCTCCTGTCATTTTCATTCACGACCGCTGCCCCATCCATACGGCCAGAGTAGTCCAGGAATGGTTTCAAGGTCGAGAGGATCTGCAGTTTGCTTGGCTGGCCAAGTAAGGATACAGACATGAACCTCACTGAGAATATTAGGCTATTTTGGTAAAAAAAATGTTGGGAGCCTGAGAGGGAGAGGAGACCAGATCAACTTATGAACCTCTGGGAACACAATGGAAACTCTTCCACAATCGACCACAGATCGTCAGAAACCATGAATCTTCTATGCTAACAGATTGCAAGAGGTGATCTAGAAGGAAGGTGGCTGGATTTCTCACTAATATTAAAAAATAAATGTAAAAATTGAGTGTGTATATTTGGAGTACCTCATGGTCATGATTATTATAATTTAATTTATTTATTAGAAAGGTGAATTTGATATTTTAAAGGAGTTCAAAATCTAAAGGGAATTTCGCTATCCTGATTTTTTCTTTAAAAATTATCTAAAAAGATAACCTTAGGACATATCATCAAACTACATTTCTCCAAATAGCTCTTTCCACAATGGAGAGTAAATGACTGAAGGGGCTGTTTAACAATAGAGACGTCTGTCTATTATCCTCACACGAATGATGATAAGAGCGAAAGGAATTTCTGTCCGTATGACATTAAAACATTTATCACAATTAATATATTAGAAAATATAAGCCAAGTAGATTATGTTTAATCCATATCATAAGTAAAATTATTGTTAATGGAACGGCGTGTAGGGTATAAACTCTATGGTATATTCAAGAGGGAATACAAAACCCAATTAACATCGGTTACAGCAAAAGCAAGAAGCTTGTCAGTTTGAATTACATTTTAGAATTCCAACACCTGTAAGACGACTTAACAAAATAAGAACTCAATCCCGAGACCAACCCCCCCCCCCCCGAAAAAATATATATGCATATATTAGTTTAGTCAAGATTAGACTGTGTTAATGACATATCAAAACTGCATACTTAGCGCAGTGGTATTTCTAGATGACATGTCACTTAAAATTAGCTGATATGAGAGAGAGAGAGAGCGAGAGAGAGAGAGGAGCTAAGGTGTCGGACACTTTCAACAAGTTCATAGTGTTTGGGTATGTTCAATGAAGTGCTGCTGCGCTTCTCTTTATAGCTTCCTATTATATTATTGGTAGGAAACGCACTGCAACGGATACTATAAACTTGGCTTACATGATAACGTTAAAATATCCTGTTATGATGTTCGTGATTCTCTCCAATACCAATACAACTCTAAAATTTTTATCAATTTTAAGTATTGCGTAATGCATATGACCAATATATAATAACAGACACGGTGGTAAGATAACGACCTAGACGCAAGTTAAATGGAATCTTAATAAACAAAATTATATTAAAAGTGAGACCGTAATCTTAGTTACAGTGATATAACCTGCTCAGATTTCTTTTTTTTTTCTTTTACTCCGTGTGAGTGTGTGTGTGTGTGTTTCTCCAACCATACCTAATGACTCCTCCCACTGAAAGAATTCCAGAGCTTATTGATGGAACTCTTGCTAAAAGAGGAAGAGTCCTCCCCCGTCCCCCTCAGTAAACACTGTTACCATATAATTTTTCGAAGTCCCTCAAGAAGGTGTACCAGGGAAACCTGTGTCCAACTGTACATGAGCTTATCAGGAGGGGGGAGGGGGGGTAGCCACGCCCCTTGGGGGGGGGGGGGGGGTTGGGGGGGGTGGGGGGGCGGGGGGCGGGGCTTAGTGGAGTCTATATGGGGTCTTTTCCTCTACTCACATCTTTTTTTTCTGGATATTTGTGTTTCAGAACTTGTTGGCCTCTTGCACAATTGTGTTTGTTGCAACTTTGCCAGAGATAGGAAACTTGGTTAAGTTTCTTTTGGCCTATGCCGTAGTGAATATGGAGAAGTCTTTGCTTAGACACTTTGAATTTGGAGTTTTGTTATAATAA
>NC_061106.1:7887780-7932780 GCF_015104395.2 Macrobrachium nipponense | reverse complement strand
TAATGTGACAATAACAAACTAAAAAAGAAAATTAAATCAACGGTTTAATTATTGAGTTCTTGGATCTATAATGAATGCTACATTGGAGTCATATTCTCCTATCTTGTCACGACCGTAGATATTTGATGAATAACCAAAACGAATCATCCTTGATCCATTGCAGAGAATGTAGACCAACACTTCCGGTCAAACACATCTTTAATGATTGCCCAGCTTTCAACCAAGTGATATACCAAGTATCAGAAACAAATGCGTAAAATAACTTTTGTCAACGATCTGCCTAAACTATTCATTAGTAAATATCAATAACAAGAATAAAGAATTTTCAAGGAGACGGGTCAGCTTTTCGATTAAATTTGATTATATTTGTTTGGAAAATTCCACTGTGGCTGGGGATCATTTTCTGAAATATTTTTACCTCACCTACATTCGAGGGTTGCACGACAATTTGAATGAAAAATGTTCATATAACGTCGGTGAAACTTCTTGGTGAGTACTTAATCGGTAGGAAACTATTTCCCAGGCTGCATATTTTTCATTTAAAGCCTAAAATCTTGTCATTTTCATAACTCTCCGAAACTGATGCTTATAGGTCCGTGTTCACAATAAAAATGCCCGAGGGTGGAAATGCGGGCTTTCGGGGCGAACGGTGTACTGTCCCACAAGCTTGTAATGATATCTTCTCTATGTGTTTATTAGCTTTTACGAACAGATCATTATTATCGATGAATTCATAATGTTTTAATAAACCATAGGCTGAAATTACTTCATGACACTGCAATTGCATTATGGGAAGTTTGTGTTGAATGGCAGTCTCAGTTATACAGAGTGAATACAGTTGAAAACTAATTATTAATATCATAATTATCATTATCATATCTGTTATTGTTGTAACTACTGTTTTTGTCACCTTCCTATTTTTAATTTTGATAGATTTAGCTAAGGAAATAACATGAGAGTGAGAGATTATTTTCTCAAATTCTTTTTCGTCTGAGGCTATTTTTCAGTAAACAGTCAAGATTTCAGTTTTAATATCCAGTAAAATATGATTAATAGAAGATTGCCAATATCCGATACTGCTGAAGTTATTGCTTTGACATTCAGCCTTTTTTCAATGTCACAGGTCATAAAAATAAGCCATCATTCATTATTGGCGATAACTTTATACTTTCATTAACAAGTCATATCCTACAATGACAACATTTCTGCCCCATTGTAGTATGTAATATCTGTTAAATGGTAGTAACTATTGGTCGGAAAAGGCACAATGAGAGTCTAATTTGAATTAGTATTTTCCTTAATTTCGATACAATTACGAAGTGCATAACTTGATGATTGGTAGTCATTTTACTTCAAATATGTTTTGTCTAGTGAGGTTCATTTAAATGCCAACGCCTAAATTTTCCCATAGGTCTCGGAAAATATAGGAATTATAGGTTTTTCGTTTTTAGAATTTGACACAGCTTCATAGATATTGTTTTAGGCGTTTTTCTATTTGACTTATTCTCAACGGTCAGTGGTCATTATAAAATCATTCTCGTGGTTGGAGAGAAATTCCTGCCATATATTTTCTTTTTGCCTTCATTTTTTTCGTTTTTTTTAGAGACCTGTCAATTAAAAGGTCCACATTTAACCGCTATTTCGTTTTGATGAAACCTGGTGTGATTATTTTTCCTAGATAATTTTGATCTTCTATTTTTCCAAGCCAAAGATTATTTGCAAAGCTGTAATTTAATTTCTGAACATTTCATTTTCCTTAAAAAAGATTTAATCAATGATTACGTATCGAATGTATGGTAATTTGTCAATGCATTCTCCTTTACCATAATCTATTTACTAAGGTCGGAAGTCTATTATCTTTTATTATTTTTTATGTCACCTTCATCATTAATATCTACGGGTCCTAAAGGTTGTTAATGAATTATACTGCAATGGTTTCATTCAAGTCCAGTAGTATTATACAGCATACTGTCAGTATGAAATGAAAGTGTCTTTTTTGCTGGAAAATGTAGAGATGAAATGCTTTCATAGTTTGTTTTGCTATATTAACAAATATGTATTGATCTTGCCTCCTAAAATAGTATTATGGAGACATTTTTACCTAAATTAAACATGACAGGCCAGGTTGCTTTAAAGGGATAAAAACAAAGTATTTTAATTAATCAATCTCATGATATTTTTGCAACTCAATCATAAGAGCCAGATTGACAAAGAGGAGGTCCTGTATTTATAATCTGAAGCAACGTTGATAAAAAGAATTTCAATGGTTACCTATCTCTAGGAGCTTCTACTGTAGGGGAAATTTAGAAAAGATGTAAAGTATTAAAAAAACAATTAAAGCGATTAAGTAAAGTTAAACTGAGGTCAACAGTATTGGACGTAATTCTTGTAATAGTTCCATTACTTCAGAATCTGAAAAAAAACGATAAGAGTAAGAGTTCTGTATAATATACAAGAGAGAGAGAGAGAGAGAGAGAGAGAGAGAGAGAGAGAGAGAGAGAGAGAGGAATGAATCATTGACATAGACTAGGAGAATCTCTCATCCAAAAGTAATGTTTTACTTGAATTCATTTGATCTATTTTTCATATCTGTGAATTACGCTCCATAATATGTAGGTATATTTGTATGCGATAGACAGACTGGCATATAGACTGACCGATAGGCACAGAGAGAGAGAGAGAGAGAGAGAGAGAGAGAGAGAGAGAGAGAGAGAGAGAGCAATAGCTGAAAAAAAAACAAGATTTTATTATCATGGCAGTTTTTTCAACCCGTCTAAATTGCTCCTTTGCTTACCTGTGTTAAAAGAAGTTGCAATACCTCACAGGGCGTCATTATAAATCAAGATGTAATTACCATAACAACTGGAGGGCAACGCTGGTCACAGCACTGATTTCTATCAGTAGGCATTTCGCGTGTTTCGGCCTGTGTCCGGAATTATTTAAGTAACTGTTAATGGATTATTGAAAGTGAGCACCAGCGTAGGAAAAAAGACCTTGCCATTTTTGTGGTTGTGACATAATTGGTGAAAGTTTTACCGTTGCATTCATTCTGTCATTGAAAATTTCTCTGTGTGGTACCCGTTTTACTCTTATTTCTTGTTATTCATCTCTTTTTTCCTCATACTTGTCCATCTTCATTTTTTTTCACGTAGTAGGAGCCTATCTCTAACCGGGTAACGTTGTTTTTCAAATACGAGTTTACTCTCCAATACTCTAACGCATAATTTTACAAGTACTTTTACAGAAAATATATTGAACTCAAATGCAATAGGATACGCTAACTCCCGTGAAGGAAGAGAATTAGAGAAGGCTTAAATTTTAGATAAAAATGAAACGGTTCTCACACAAGAGAAAAAAGCCAGCATGAGGGGTGTGAAGGAACCTGGAAGGGTGAGGAGGAGAAGGCGAAGAAGGTAATTAACACATTCACTACTACGTAACATGTAATTAAGACCGAAATGACTTCATCAGCCCGTGGAGGGATGTGAAACAATGCTTTTCAAATCAAACTCTTATTTCGTAGTGACATAAGAACCAGAAAAGTATAACAACATATTTCTAAGAATGAACAAAGGATCCCTTTCAAAATACGATCTTATATCTGGGGGATGGAAGGTCTAAAATGTATGGGGAAGGGTTTCTTGTAAACAAAGAGCATTGTATGAATCTCTAACCCTTTGGAAAGTCTATCATAAAGGTCATCCGTAACTTCGGTCGAGTCTGAAAGCCACTCGACTAAACATTCCAGCTTGCCGAGGGCCCGGGAAGAAATTTGAGACTTCTGCGCAAACACAGCAAGGACTCAATTCCAGCCTCCTTTGGTTCCTCCCATTCCCTGATCGCTGCAATGGCCGCTCTCTATTTGTTTTCAGCACTTGGGCTCGCGTAATAGTTCTAATTTGCATATCAATATAAGTATTGTGTGTTTTTCTCGGTGTGAACTAGAAGACTAAGCTGGTTTTTCATGGAAGAGAGAGAGAGAGAGAGAGAGAGAGAGAGAGAGAGAGAGAGAGAGAGAGAGATTTAAAACACATTCTCTTACTGTTCAAGCAACATTCTACTACACCCATAATATGCTTGAATGTTCTTCCATTAGTTCCCGCCATTCGCACAAGAGGCGATGGCTGTTACACCAAGCATCAAACGTTTCTGTAGATGTCCAAGATGATATATACCAGAAGAGTGAGGTTTCTGGTGACCCCAACAAAAATACTAAAGATAATCGCTAGATTGATGACTGATGTACTGGCCGCGGTAAAGCTGGAAATGGGTCTTTTATTAAAAGAAAAAAAAACAAAGAAACAACGAGGTATCCAAGAAATGAATGACAGTTGTCGAGAATTTGAAGCCACGATAAGAAATCAGAAGTAAATTATCTGACCTTTGACGAGAAAAAAAAATTTAGTTCAATATAAGTGTGGTCTCTTGCAATCGTCTGTTCAATACTCTCAAGGCTAAGGCTGTCAGAAAATTACACGTGAGTATTTAAAAGGAATTTAGAAATAAAAAATTGACTTAGCACACGTGGAATTTTGTGAATATTCTGTTAATAAAGGTTAACCGGCGAAAATAACTGAATAGCAAAGCGATGGGGAATTCGTAGGTTAAATGGGGCAAAATTTTAAATCCTATGGTGAGGAGAGAAAGAGCGAGCCAATGATAATCGAGTTTCAGAGTAGGGAAAATAGAAGACAAATTAGCATGCATGAGTGACATCTTCGACAAACACTGAATCTGGAGAGTTTCCGAGTGAACAAGACCTGGCCACTGCGGAGGCTGGGAACAAATATGATGAATTATTAAGCAAATGTGACAAGCCATTTACCTCATGATGAAGGGAGCCAAGCATAATGAGTGTTGAATACAGCATTGAGTGTTGAATACAGCAGTTCCTCCTATTTTCCATATTACGAAAGCAGACCATATTCGAATCCGTGGCTTATTTTCAAAAGAAAGTCATAATTTGAAAATTAAGAAATTGACAGCAATCGTATCAATATTTTTTTGCATTACGAAAATCTTATAATATATATATATATATATATATATATATATATCTATATATATATATATATATATATATATATATATGTGTGTGTGTGTGTTTACTGTTAATTCTCTATTTTTACACTGGAATCTGGTCAAAAAATGATTAATACATTTGAATCGAGAAACTATTGAGCAGAGACTCCAATGGAAGGAGCAACGCAAACGAAAGGATCTGGGATGCTAAAAAAGGAGGCCGAATATAAGATCTAATTAGCATTCATAAAACGTCCAAGCTGTTGACCCAGGAGGCACTAAGCATTCTAAACATGATTCCCAAAGTGTCAAAGGAAATATTTACCACAGCTCTTCATTCTCATGTTTTGTACTGTTTTGGAATTATGCAGGTTCTTACTGTGTTTGAAAAATGAATAAAAATAACCATGTAAAGATTTGAATTGCTCTTGGAATATAGAAGAGCTTTGCACATTATGATTGGCAGAATTTGGGTTTTGCATAGACAGATGAAAAGCGAAAATTATGAGAAACATGTTCCTCGGACAATAAAAAGCTGATGTGAACTTACGAGAGAAGTACTTGCGCGCTCAGGCAAGGGAATGTCATAAAAATCAATTGATAAATGTTTACCATATACCATTAGTGTGTACAGTGTAAATTAATGCTACTACAGTAAAAGTGATAATCTGATCTTTTTACAGCAATATATATATATATATATTATATATATATATATATATATATATATATATATATATATATATATATATATATATATATATATATATATCATGCTCATATCATATGAAAGTCATTTTATACCCTCACGATGGTAAAGAGAAAGTTCACGTTATTTTTCTGACCCATGAAAAAAATCCAGTTCTTAACTTTCAAAATTAACCGATGGGGTGCAAGACAAAAATTTGTGTTTTACTTTATTATCATTCATCTTCTCATTTCTTTCCTATTTGAAAAGTTACATATAACTCTAAAGACCATTATAGTAAAGATTATTGTTTGCTTTCTATAGGAGAATAAGATAAAGTGAAATAGGACAGAAAAGAGAAGATGAATGATAACAAAGTAAAACACAAATTTTTGTCTTGCACGCCATCGGTTAACTTTGAAAGTTACCACTTTTTACCGCTCTTTATAACGTGGTAAAAAAAAAAAAAAAAAAAACAATTGATGTTGCCCCCGCATACAATGTGGCATTGCGCTAGTTATGAAAGTGAAATAGCTGCTTACAAAATGGATAACTTTTAAACACCTTTTTCCGCTTTACAATCAATTACATAACTAAAATGACGATATGTTACGTAGTAAGTCAGCTACGTACAGCAGGCTATTATACTTGTATTTAGACCCATACAGCCATCTACGACTTATGGTTGCTTGGGATTAAAATTTTCAAATAAAAGATTTATTTTGTCACAGATTTCCTTCTTGCTGGTAAAGGTTGGTCATAATTCCACTATGGCATGGTTTTCTAACATTGTTGGTTACAACGCTGGTTATTTCGATGTATCAAGAATTCTGTTGTCAATTTACGGGACCAAAGTGTCATTGTGGTTAAGTCGAAACATATTTTATCAATTTGCTGTAAGTAAGTGCTTACAGACCTCGGTAGCCTATGGTTCGGTCCCAAGAATAGACACAACTTTTGAGAATTTCGTCTCTGTCACCCTTGTCTCGTGAAAATTAGCTCATTAGATTTTGTTATATATTAATTGCATGTAACGAGTAAATTTCCTTTCAATATCCTAAATACTTTGCACTTTAGGTCTCAAACACGCACAACACAAACATGTATACATATATTTATATATATATAGTTTTTTAAAAAGTTATTAACGCCACAAAACCCCATTATCTGGAAAATAGTTAAGAAATTCTAACCGTTTTGTCGCACCGGATCCAGTGATAAATAAATATCAACTTAACCTGTTTGCGTTTGTCGTTCCAGGTAAAATTTGTGCACTTAAAACATTGAAGGAGGTCGGTGTGGGTCGAAAGGAAAACTGCTTGATCATGTTTGGCAATTTACCTCCATACTTTGAATTACGATTGCGTCTAAATTTCAGTCAAATAATAATTTGTTTTCAGCATGAGCATCTCCAAATCTATGCGGTCATAAGTATATTTCAAAATAACCAACTGAAGGCTGTTCTGAATAAAGTAAAGGATAAAATGAGAGTTTTTCTTATTTTCGTCATCGTCTCTGTTAAATGGCATTATAACAAAGAGGTATATTCCGGGATAGAGAGAGAGAGAGAGAGAGAGAGAGAGAGAGAGAGAGAGAGAGAGAGAGAGAGAGAGATATTTGTCTTATGTAACTTTCATCAGAGGAAATATGCAAACTATCAGGCGTGATATATTCAAAAGACAAAAAGAGTATGGAAATGACCCTCAATGATCGCCTCTGCTGCAAGAAAGAAACCGAAGGATCATTAGTGACGGGGAATTGCCTTTCAAAGACAACGATTATAGGACTTTTAGAAGTGAAGAACTAGACTCATTAGCAGACTCAACAAAGCTCTCTTCCAGCTGTCAAAGAATGTAAATGAGTTAATTAGTGAGTCTCGAAGGTTAATTGCTTTCTAATCACATGGTTGCAAAGTCTTACTCCATCTACGACGAACTACTCATCGCAGATCCACCAGGGAACATCCAGGACTGCCTTCACATTACAAGGTAAAAACTAGACGATATTTCTCTGGAGATAAGTTCGTAATAAGTGAGACTAAATATTCCCCCATTTGCAGATACTAGTCTTCAATGAAATTTGTATATCGTTACATTTAAACCTTAAATCCTACAGCTATATCTTAGTTTCAATATGTCGTTTTTTTTTTAGATCAGTCCCTCACCCCTTTCTCTCTTCATTCAATACTTGAAAAGAACTTCGTAATATATTAACAAAGTTGTAAAGATTGATAACGATAAATTTCGTTGACACTATTATCAGCAAACTGATTGTCACAGGTTTTAAATGAGCGGTTAATACAAATATAAAGAAAAAAAATAAAAGCAATGAAGAGTATTAAATATAAGAAGCATTTTTTATATATGTGTCTGATACAAGCAATTAAAAATCGAGTTAAATCGCAAGAGAGGATCACAGCTTATTCTGAACTTGTAGGATTGAAAAATTAAATGTCTGTGTCTTGCTAATTCACAGGTGTCGACTGAATGGATAAGAGCAAGGTCTATGGTAAGGATGCTACATCGGCGCGCGCAGCTACCTCGGTATGTTTGACAATGTTACTAGAGTATAAGAAATTGAATTTTTTAAAAATCGCAACATGGTAAGATTTTGCAATTAACTGGAGGTGGGTGCAAATATATATATATATATATATATATATATATATATATATATATATATATATATATATATATATATATATATACACATCGAACTACAAATGTCCTTAAATATCTAATTCACTTTTCCTCGGAATTAATATATTTTCATATATTCTTAACCGAAGGGGAATTTTATTAGGCGATAATAGAATTGTCGGCGCCCGTGAGAGACGGCATATACTTATAGCCTCTTGCGGTGGTGGAGTGGGTAAATAGCTTCACTGACGTCCTGGATTTGTATAGTGTCCTGGGTTCGCGTCTGGGCGCCGACAATTCTATTATCGCCTAATAAAATACCCCTTCGGTTAAGCATATATGAAAATATATTAATTCCGAGGTAGAGTGAATTAGATATTAAAGGATATTTGTAGCTCGATGTATGTATATGAATCACGGTAATGTGATATGACTTATATAATGGCTACGTGGTGTCATAAGCACTACAACACTACCGAGGTCGAGGTGGGTTGATGCTGGCTCCAAATCAGCGAATACCTGAGCGCGAAAGGTATTTAAGGGTGAGAGACGGCATAAACTTATAGCCTCTTGCGGTGGTGGAGTGGGTAAATAGCTTCACTGACGTCCTGGATTTGTATGGTGTCCTGGGTTCGCGCCCAGGCGCCGACAATTCTATTATCGCCTAATAAAATTCCCCTTCGGTTAAGCATATATGAAAATATATTAATTCCGAGGTAGAGTGAATTAGATATTAGAGGACATTTGTAGCTCGAATGATTTATATGAATCACAGTGATGTGATAAATATTCATAACAAGGCTACGTTGGTCAAACGCTCGAATTGGCTAGCATGGTTGAGGGGGTTTCATATCGATTCTAATTACGAAAACACCGAGATCGACAGTAATTTGTAATGGTCAGAATCGATATAAACTTATAGCCTCTCTGCTGGCCGACTCGATAGCGTCACTGTCCGTTTCTGATTTCGTTTCCCGTCCACTGGACAGTGGTTCGATCCCATGGGGGGACGAAATTATTATCAACTAAAAATTCCAATTTGGTACATATATGAAAATATATAAATTCCGAGGTAGAGCGAATTAGATACTAAAGGACATTTGTAGCTCGAATGATTTATATGAATCACGGTGATGTGATAAGTATTCATATGTATGTATATATATGCACCCACCTCCAGTTAATTGCAAAATCTTACCATATTGCGATTTTTAAAAATTTTTATAGTAACATTGTCAAACATACCGAAGTAGCTGCGCGCGCTGATGTAGCATCCTTACCATAGACCTTGCTCTTTTTATCCATTCAGTCGACACCTGTGAATTAGCAAGACACAGACATTTAATTTTTCAATCCAACAAGTTCAGAATAGGATGTGCTCCTCTCTCGCGATTTAACTCGATTTTTAATTGCTTGTATCAGACACACATATAAAAAAAATGCTTCTTATATTCAATACTCTTCATTGCTTTTATTTTTTTTCTTTATATTTGTATTAACCGCTCATTTAAAACCTGTGACAATCAGTTTGCTGATAATACTGTCACGAAATTTATCGTTATAAATCTTCACAAGTATGTTAACATATTACGAAGTTCTTTTGAAGTGTTGAATGAAGATTATATATATATATATATATATATATATATATATATATATATATATATATATATATATATATATATGTATATATATTTAAATGACAAATACATATTGCTATGAGGGTCCATTTTGGACCATCTTTTTATTTTTCTTTTCTTTGACGCAAAAACTGAAAGAACATTTTAAAGGAATAAAATCAGGGGACCGGAAAATGTCACATCCAGTAAACGTGACCCCCATCTTGTTTTAACCGTTTGGACCTCCGCACCGTGAGAGATTGTATTTTGACTTAAACTAATTCTCCCTTGTGAATATGATGTAATTAATGACACTCCACAACTTCATGGTAGCTTGTCATCCTCTTGTTATAGGTCGATTCCAGACATGCGAAATCCCTAGAAGGGTCACTTGGGCTTAAGGGAATAGACCCCCTTTTATTTTATAATCCTTTGTACTTCGGTCCCCAGTCTAATTTTACAAGAAGCCATTAGTGGCTAGTCGCCCTCCAACTAGTGAAAGTTCACATTGTTTCGATGACCTGTCCCTTCTTGCCTTCTACTGGACCTCTTTCCCTTGCTATTGTTATCTAAAACCCTCGTGTCTGTGCGACTCCGCCCACACACACCTGCATGACCGCCGGTCATCCTAAACATCTTGGCCCACGATAGCCTCCATTGTATCCCGTTTTCCACACCTCTCTGCTGGCGTCCAATGACCTCCTTCAGGTAATTAACAAGGACTGGCATAGAGATAGAAATACTTAAGGAGATTCACACCGGCCTGAACCAGATGTGACTGGCTCTCCTTTCAACTGGTATGAATATGGCCTGACCTAGCCTACCAAACTGCACTTTGCTCTAGCTAGTTCCTGCGGTAGTATAACCTACATTAAGCCTTGACCTGGCACGGTACCATACTGTCTGGAAGCGGTGTCACCCCCTACAACTTGGCACGCTGCTACCTCCAACTTTTGTCT
Organism: Macrobrachium nipponense; assembly: GCF_015104395.2. NCBI lineage: Eukaryota > Metazoa > Arthropoda > Malacostraca > Decapoda > Palaemonidae > Macrobrachium > Macrobrachium nipponense. The sequence goes on along the minus strand of NC_061106.1, from coordinate 7,921,853 downwards.
TGACGTTGACCCGGCTAGCCTCTATCTGAACCTGCTATACGTGCAACCCAGACTCTGCCCTGATGTCCGCCTTGAGTGCCACTCCATGAGTCCATCCTAGAAGTTCCTATACAACACTGCTTGAAGAGAGGCATCTGTCTGTCCTTTGGTTAAGCCTGCAAGTGACCCACATCCTTCTGCCAATGTCCTGACCCTGACCATGCCCATCCTATCCATGTACTAAGGTAACTGAATTTGGAATTTGTGCTGTCAGCCCTTCACCTCCTGTTTCTAGCATTCATTCCCTGTGTCAACTGTTTTCCCCTATGCCCATTCCTTAACATTCCTATGTGAGCATGAAATAATTGTAAAATTGTTTTGAAACAAGTGATATTCGTTTATGCTCTCAACCCACTATACACATTGCAGTAACGTAATATAGAATTTGAGTAATTTGTATACTTTTGCATTTTTACTTATTTTAACTTGGTATTGGACTTTTTCATCAGCTTTGACTGCTTTGCAGATCTGCGTGTAGCCTGACTCACTGTACTTTCTCCAGTAGTTCAGCAGTGCAATTCAGCATACTCTGCCAGTGCCAATCTTGGGTTGAATCCCAGGATACCAGCGAGAGCAAAGGCACACTTACATTACTCCATTTCATAGTGTTACTCAATGTTGTTAGTATAAAGTTCTAAATCCTCACTGTAGATGCTCTTGCTTGTAATTTGGTGGCACATTTCCTGTTGCTATTGTACATAGTAGGGTCAGTCTTACGAGTGCCATGGAGCTGACTAGCGCTCCTGTAATCATATCATTTGATAAGTCTTATAGAAGTAATATTTCATTTATGGACAAAGTTACATTTAAATTCAGTCCTTAAAATAAGCACGTGTTTTCTATAAAAGTTTCTTTTACATTTTCTGTTCATAGCCCTGAGAGTCCCTGCCCCCAGTCTGTTTCAGCATGTTCACACAAGGTGTAGGTTTTGAGTAGAGTCAAAATTTTAATTTCTCTGATTTTCTTAAAAACCTTGGCACATAGACTATGACAGTTGCAACATTGCTTAGAGCTCTGGTGCAAGCAATACTCTAATTAGCAATTGCTAGAGGGCATTGAATTATTCAGTTGATTAGCAGATCAATCTTTACTGGCTAAAACTAATATTACATTTTACTTTAGGCATTTTTTATTTAGCATCTGTTGACTATAAGCACACAACGCTAAGTGAGATTAATTTTGTGTTACAATTTTGATATAGTATCATTTCAAGTGTTATAACGTATTTGAGTGTGACATTGAATACCAGACAATCAGCCTATAGCTCACACCAGCTTCTGCATGCTTGAAAACTGAGTTTCCTTTACAACAGTGTAACTTTGTCGAGAGTAAATATTGTGTTAATGAGTGCTAAACTAGTCCTGTAGTATAGGGAGAATATTCATTCTATGGAAAGGTACATATTTCCCAGCTGACATCATGATATCCATCCGCTGTAGACTTAATTTCTGGCAACCCCTTGGTGGCGTGCTGCTGTCTCTCCATCTGGACTCACACATTTGGAAAAGTTTACTTCATGTATTAAACAATGCATATTTTACAAAGTCACTAACAACGTGTTAAGAATTAGCATAGGTAAATCTCAGATTAACGAAAACTCAGTTGAGTAATATCGTAGTGTATGAGAACTTGAGCCCAGCTGTTATTGGTCTTTTTCCTGAGTAGAGGTCTCATTCATTCCTGCCTTTGCCTATATCACATCCTAGTTTTAAAGAGACTAGCAAACTGACCCATCTGCGATGGGTGATAAAATATGGGTGCAGAAGTGAAAAATTTATATGTACTATTTGTTCAGCAATATTTAAATAAAGGCAATTTTTATACATACCTACTACAGAACCTCTTTGTACACAATATTATCAGTTTGTTCACAACTTAATTTCAAGTTGGCAGAGTCAGTTGCTCTGCTCATCGCCACATACAGTTGGCCATGCATGAACATGGGTGACGGCAGAAACACACCAACAGGATCCAAAGTCTGGCCCTGCGACTTGTTTGCAGTGAATGAGAAGGCCAGGTTGATGGGAAACTGCCTGCGTTGTAACTGGAACGGAAACTGGTTGTCCGAAGGCATCAGAGGAATCCGGGGGATGAACAGACGTTTGCCGGTGTGAGGGCCCGTTGCTATCACTGCTTTGATGACGTGGGAGTTTAGCTCCATAACGGTGTACCTCGTTCCGTTGCAATGTCCATTGGCAGGATCGAAATTCCGAAGCAACATTACCGGGCAGTACTTCTCCAATGTTATTATGTGCACTGGCAGTCCCGGTGGATTTAAGTTATTACAAAAATCTTGCGGATATTGGTGATAATTTTCATCTTCTATTGTGTCCGAGCTGAAATATTCGCGACTTTCTCCAGGGAAGTTGTACAGAAATTATGTATGAAAAATCGTAAAGTAACTAAGTCTACGGGAATAACCAGCCTTGTTTCACGCCCAGAAACAGTTCCGTTTCAGGGAATCCCTTCTCACCCCCACCCCCTACAAAGGAGGGGGTTAGGTTGGATGAAACCCCATTACAAACCATCTTAGGGGTCCCCACCATAACCCTGCCAAGTTTCATGCCCATCTGACCAGCCGTTTGGCCGTGATTGAATGACAGACAGACAGACAGACAGACACACAGACAGACAGACAGACATTATGCCCATTATAGTATGATGTGACCTAGACTGTTCACTTTAAATACCGAGAGTAAAGGTATTTGTCTTCCTATTTAATTCTGGCTTGCAGCTGACAATTAGCAAGGAAGCTCCTATTTGTTGTTTTAGAAAATTCAGTGAAACTACTTCTGAAATTATTGAAGCCTTCTTACTTTTGAGAAAACAGTTTTATTTTATTTTAGTTTGTGCTTATATCCTGTAAACATACAAACATTTGTTTTAATACAGCCTACTGATTCCCATTTTGGAATCCGATTCCTTAGCAACACCTTACAGAGCTGTGAGGTTTTATCTGTCTTTTGAATATTTGGATAACATTGCTTGTTCCCATGCTGGAACCATCTACTATACGTACACTTCTGTGTCGTATTCCCTGTGTTACTACACACTTTACAGTGCCACCTCAAGCCTTGTTGCTTGTTTTCTGGTGAGAGTGCCAGTACCTACCATGCACTTTACAGTGCCTACACGCAAGTATCACCGATGCTGATACACCTCAAGGCCAGTCGCTTGTTTTCTGTGAGAGTGCCAGTACCTACCCAGTATTTTAGAGTGTCTACACTTGAGTGTCACCACCGCTGACACAGCTGAAGCCTTCTCACTCATTTTCTGGTGAGAGTGCCAGTATCTACCCTGCACTTTACAGTGCCTACACTCAAGTGTCACCGCTGCTGACAAACCTCAAGCCTTGTCGCTCGTTTTCTGGTGAGAGTGCCAGTATCTATCATGCACTTTACAGTAATTACACGTGAGTGTCACCGCCGCTGACACCCCCAAGACTTGTTGCTGGTTTTCTTGTCATAGTAACAGTACCTCCCTTGCATCTTACAGTGCCTACACCACACAAATGTTACTGCCGCAGATGCACCTCAAGCCCTGTCACTTGTTTTCTGGTGAGAGTGCCAATTACACGCTTGTGTTTTCCCTGCTCTATTTGAGAGTGCCGCCTGTTCACTCACTTTGCAATGTGCCACCTGAAGCTTGAGTGTCTAAGGACACTATACGGTCCGTAGGAACCCTGCACACCTTGCCTATCATCCGGTTTCATCCAGGCACGTTGCAAAGCGGGAGTCAAAGCTAACGAATATATTAAGAAAGGCTTACTTTCATAAAAACTTTCTTGGGTTAATCTTTCTGTAGCTATTCATTTCCTCTGAGTATAAATTAATTAAAATTAGTTTCACATGTATGCCTATATCTACTGCTAAAATCATTTTGTAATCAGGGGTTGTTCTTTGACAACTGCGATCATACAGGGTGTAACACAACTGTATGCAAATATTTGGGGCAATAAAAAAAATAAAAAAGTAATGTTGAGCAGAAAACGTTCTATCAACATTAGTACTGCTTTCTCGGAGTAGCCTGAGATATGGGGGAAGAGGTGGTGCTGTATAAGAGAAGGGTGGAGGAATTAGGCCGATGTGAGTTAGAGTTACGTATCTCCCAATATAATGTATTATTATGGTTTTGAAGAAAAAAAAAATGCATGCATCACTGAATCAATGGTATTCGCTGGACACCAATAAAAAACAGAAAAAGAAAAGTAAGCCTAACTTAATCTCCATCCATCAAAGGTAGGCTTGTTTATTCATTAGACTTATTCTTTAGATACCTAACAAAGATTTCAAGTGTATTTTTAAAGATTGCTTCCTCTCCATCTAAAGTATCCATCAGACACAAGTCATAGGCGTAGGTCTAGTTATGATTCCTAGTTCAACAATATCGTGTTGAGGCGATAGAATTCAACGTTCACAAATGAATGTTGCTCAGCAACATTTACACTAGTGTACTGTATCGCTCTCTTGTGGTGTTTCGGAGTTCCACTTCTAGGCCCATTTTCTAAACTTTGCCGTTCTCTAAACAATTGGGTTCATCTTTGTGATTCACTTTGGTATATTAAGCTTTCTTGGTGTCTCTCTAACTGGAGCTTATACCGAATGCATTGCAATAATTGTCTCTCACTGAGCAGGGGATGTTTCTTTGACCGATAAATGACACACTGACATTCGATTCCCGCGCACAACACGATATCGAAAACAATAGAGAGGTCGCATGGTTCACACTGTTGAGGTTATAATTTTTTTTTTTTTTTTATCATTGATAGCATTTTGTGAGTTTCTAATATTTTCTGTAAAATTTAGCAAATGAAATTGTTAACTACCTTCAACTTAATATTGAAATGATAATATAAGGACAATTGAAGTGATAAAAACGTCATATCACAACCACTGATATACAATACCAAGTAGATAGGAGACACCTATCAAGAGTGGTATCGCATAAATATAGTCCTTACTATATTTATGCGATACTACACTTGATAGGTGTCTCCTATCTACTTGGTAACGTATATCAGTGGTTGTGATATGACGTTTTTATCACTTCAATTTTGCTATATGGAAACGTCATTGCATGAGATTCCTTCCACCTTCGAAAAGAAAAACAGATTAATAAGACATGAATCATGCGTTAGGCAGGTGAACGAAAAGTTACGAAACTGCCAGTTCTAATTTGCGCATGTGTTCAAGAAATCCAAAGCCTACAGAGCCCCGAGATTGTCTTGAAGCCATCTGAAGCCCCAGAAGCCTCTGGAATTTCCAGAAACCCTCAGAATTCTCAGAAGCCTTGGAAATTCCCAGATTCCCTATTGTACACCCGAGAGTACAAGAACGATCTGGACGAGATGGTGTCCGGTAATTTCATGGCAGTAATTTCATTAGAGATAGAGACATCTTTCAAACAAATGAAAAGCGATAAAGCAACAGGTGATTATGGAATAGCAGCAGGGATATTGGTAGCTCTGGGAGAATACATCATTGATGTGTATTGATGGAAATAGCGGAAGGAATATATGAAGATGGAGAGCCTGCAACACAGATGTATAAATCGGCATTTATCACAATACCAAAAATACCAGGAACACTTGAGTGCAATAAACACCGGACTATCAGTATCACGAGTCAGATCACAAAAATAATATTAAGGATGGTTTTGAACAGAATAAGAAATAAGATACTCCCAGAAATTGGCAATGAACAAAGTGGTTTTATGAGCGACAAAGGGACAAGAAATGCAGTTTTTATTTTAAGAATGTTGATGGAGAGAGCAATAGAAGTAAAAAAGGATCTATTTCTTTGTTTTGTTGACTATGAAAAGGTTTTTGATCGGGTTAGACATGTAGACCTAATAAGGTTACTGGAACAGATAAATATCGACGGAAAAGATCTAAGATTGATAAAGAATTTATATTGGAATTAAGAGGCATCAGTGAAACTATAAAATGATGAATCAGAGACTTGGCACTTCAAGAGAGGTGTAAGACAGGGCTGTGTGTTATCACCTGATCTCTTCAATTTATATAGCGAAATGATACTGAGAGATCTCAGAGATATGGAAGGAATTAAGGTTGGAGGAGTCAATATTAATAATATCAGATATGCTGATGATACAGCACTTGTTGCGGACTCCAATGATAAGCTTCAAGCTTTAATCAGTACTTTACGCCTATCAAGCAGAGAAAGATGTCTGTCAATAAATATTAAGAAAACAGAAGTTATGGCTATCACCAAGGATGGAATACCCCCAAGAATAGATATAAGAATTGATGCTGAAACAGTTAAACAAACCGATAGTTTTAATTATTTAGGATGCACTGTCACAAGTGAGGGAAAACACGAAAAAGAGATCCCGAAGGGAATATCCATGGCAAAAGATGCATTTGGTAAGATCAAGAAATTAGTCACCAACTCGAAAATATCTATGTATCTGAGGAGGAGGTTTGTGAAATCTTTTGTTTGGTCTGTATTATTGTATGGCTGTGAAACTTGGACTTTGAGGAAGGCAGACGAGGAGAGGTTACAGGCTGCATAAATGTGGTTTTGGAGAAGGATGTTAAGAATATCATGGACAGAAAGGAAAACTAATGAGGACGTATTAGAGAGAGTAGGCGTTGAAAGAGAGCTTTTGGCCTCAGTGAGAGTTAGACAAATGCGGTTTGTGGGTCACATAGTGAGAAGACAAGAACTAGAGCATCTCTCTCTCACTGGTAAAATCAATGGAAGAAGGCCGAGAGGAATACCTAGAAAAAATATATGATGGATTGGTAAGCATGACTGGAGGAAGAATGTCTGCAGCTCAGTTGCTGCAGAGAGCAGGAAATAGAGAGAAATGGCGAGCCATGATTTCCGACGTCCTTGGGGAAATGGCACCTGGATGATGATGATGACTTCATCGCATGATAATTACATATTAGATATTTTAATTGTGAAGTAATTACGTTGCAATACATTATATCGTTAGTAATTTCATAGCTTGTTTTTTCATCACAGCGTAAAACCATCACAACAATATTTATTCTGAAAAATGTAGAGATTCAAAGGTAAACTAAAAAAAAGCAAAACTTATTTTTTGGAAGATTCCCTTATATATATAATTTATATATAGTGCAGCAGTTCGCGATTTTCTAATTATTAAACCGTTTGAATTCTCAAATAGACAAATTATGGGCAATTCCTCTTAGATAGTCCAGTAGTTCACTATTTTCGGGGTCATTGACAAAGAAAATTTGTTAACTGGGTAACTAATGCCCATGATAAATAGGTTATGGGCAATTTTTCTTATATAGTCCAGTAGTTCGCGATTTCCTTATTACTAAACCATTCGAATCCACCTGCTTTTTTGCTGAAGTCCTGCCTACTACTTCCCCTATATAAGAAATTTTTTCTTACTGTTTTCGATTTTTATTTGCTATTTTTCTTTAAAAAAAACACACTCGCAAGCCCTCAGAATGACTCTTCAATACGTCTTAAGCATAATCTATTTGTGAGAGAGAGGACAAGTGGAGAAAGTACTATTTTGAAATGTGATCAAATTTATACATCAAAGTACCACGGAAGAGTTCATATAATTGGAGAATCCATTACAAAACGATTTGGAGAACACGATCACGCAGGTAGTGATGCTCGTGTTACAGCTACAAGAGTGAAAAATGCGACAAAAGAAAAAGTAATTTCGACTCAGGAAACAACGCATTGCATTGCAACCTAGGTATACGCTGGGGTATCCGAAGCAGTTGCTGGTCAGCTACCAACCATTCAGTACTTAAAAAGGAATATTCCAAATGTTAGAAACGTAGCAGCATAGGCCTTTGCAAATGCAGTATGTTTATTCCACAAGGTAACACATGCAAATCAACCTTTTCTTCTGTTCTACAGTGATGATGGACCAAACCAAATTATTCTATTTTCGACTCAAAGAAATCTACAGGTAATATCTATTGCAAACAACTGGTATGCAGATGGGCCTTTCACAAAAGTACCTCCTTTCATTCAAGCAGCGGTACAAAGAAGCTTTTGGCAGAACTAACAGCCTTAGGGGCAGAAAAAATAAACGAAAGAGGTAGCAAGTACTTCTGTGTTATTTCCAACACGCTATTGAGGTACAGTATTAATTATTACCAGTTGACCTTTGAATGTGCCTACTATACTGGTTGATAAACTGTTTCCATGACTCTGAATATTTTTTCTTTTGCCCCTTTTCAGCTTTTATATTGACACTGTGTGTTACTCACAGTGTTTTTGACAATATACCTCAAATAGCGCTTTGTACTATTTTTTTTTCCTTGGGCCTTAGATAAATATAGTGTCACACGCTATTATGTGACGTATATGTGTGTGCGCGCACACACACACACACACACACACACACACACACACATATATATATATATATATATATATATATATATATATATAATATATAATATATATATATATACATATATATATATATATATATATATATATATATATTATACATATATATATATATATATATATATTATATATATATATATATATATATATATATATATATATATATATATGTATATATATATATATATATATATGTGTGTGTGTGTGTGTGTGTGTGTGTGTGTGTGTAAAAATTTAAATTGTTCTTCAAACCACTGTAACTATTAGTTATTAGTTGCAACTAATAAAAATATAACACACTTTACCTTGATATACCAATTTCTTTCTGCTGCAGCTTGTTCACAATTTCACCACACAATATTTCTCAAATGAAAATAAAAGGCGCCATTACACACTTGTACAATGTTTGGTCAGATTCCCACAAAAAGCCACTAAATAATACTAAATAAACTCTAAGAAATATCAAATCTGAAATTTACGAGTTACGAGTGACCATTCAGTAAGTATTAAATCATTACGTTACTTTGAAATCAAAAGTGCCGTGCGATAGAGAGAGAGAGAGAGAGAGAGAGAGAGAGAGATGTCTGAACGCTTTGAGGATTTAAGTCTGAAAAAAATCTTTTGCTCTCGGACACTGGCCAGTGGAGATGGCACAAAACGTTTTGGGCATGCGAAAGATGGTGCAATCCTTCTAGAAACTTCTAATATGACGTAACATTACAGAAAAATCGTGAAATCTGCACGTAGTTATTGACAAAGAAGTGCGCGTATGAAACCAGTATGCTCAACAAAGACACGACTCGCTCGAAACAGAAATCCCTTATCAGACGTGATAACAAAATTCCCAAAACACAATGGAGACCTCGAGACTCTTTTATCTCAAGGCATTGACATAATAGGGAAACAACCTCTAGCTTGGAACGGACAAAGATAATCTCTCTCTCTTTTTTATATTCTATGTTACATACTTTTAAATTATGCTATGCAGAATCTGAAGATACATTTAAGACATCCTATAACTAAGCTGGCTAAGGAATCTGAAAAATGTTGCAAAACTCTATATATAACATTTCATACAGTCTAAGAGGGGATATATGCGTTTTGAAAGTAGCAACATAATATATATATATATATATATATATATATATATATATATATATATATATATATAATATATATATATATATATATATATATATATATATATGTATGTATGTGTGTGTGTGTGTGTGTATTCTAGTTCTCATAGTTTCCCTTCACTATTAACAGTTCGTACCTTACCCATTATAAGTCCCAATCGTTCCACCTTGCACTATACTTATGTACCCATTCTCTGATGTCTTGCATCATCCAATTCGTAAGGACTTTAAACAGCAATATTTTAAGGTTATTGAATAGCGTATTTGTCTACAGATCCCCATTAAAATAAAATCTTTCCCTGACCTGTTCATACAGCCAAGTAAATGCTTCAATCATTAAAAACCTCTAACAGCTCTCAACTTATCATCTATGCTATTCACCTAGTTCCATGTATGGCACATTCTTCTTTATTCAATTACTTTCAAACTTCGTACATAACTTTCATAGCAAACACTTAATTCATACACCATCTTCTTTGGCAATACCCGCACTGATATTTCCCTAGCAGTCCTTTTTTTTTTTTTTTTTTTTTTTCCCTTTTTTTTTTGTTTTTTTTTTTTTTTTTTTTTTTTTTTTTTTTTTAAATCAAAATCGTACCACACAACTAATAATTTTTACTGTTGCCTCCGTCATTGTTACCTTTACAAAATAGAATTACTTTCTATTTCTTGCTCTTTCATAGCCCGTCTCCTATCCAGACATTCCTTAATAGCTCAGGTCAGTCGTTCAGTCATACTATTAAACTCGACTTCAGCATCTCATTTGCAGGCCAATGGCAATGCAGTCCTTGAATATGGTTCTGATGACGCACGGAGGTAAGATAAATTATCAACATATTCGTCATCCAATGCGTCAACGTACCGAAACTAAGAATCTGACATGGTCCGAGCTTCCTTGGTCGGGATTTGTCGTGTTGGCCCTCTCTTGAAATACGGTCATTTTTTACTATTTAGATAGAGGAATATTCGTATTATTTGTTAAAAGTGACCTAGTCTCTCTCTCTCTCTCTCTCTGGAAATAATTTTGTATTTTCTGGAACAGATTTTGACCCAAAACAAAATTGTTCCTTCGCGGACTTCATACACCATCTCTCTGCACTAAATAATCTTTGCAACTCTTTTAATTGCCCACAGCATTTCAATGTCTGGCCAGGTACTCATCACCTTCTTTCAACAAACTCCCCACAAGTTATTCCCCCAAATCCTTTTAAGTCCCGTGGCTTGCCCTCAGCTGCCTCTAACTTGACCGGGTTCCCTCCTTGAATCAAGAGTACTTGTTCCACAAGTGAAGTTCGTAATTTCACCCTTAGATGTTGACTCGCACTATTACCTGGCTCATTTAGGGAGAAGGAAGGGTAGGACAAACTTTTATTGAGAGAGATTGCTATATGAAGAAAGCTTTTTAAAACCAAAAGTAACCGCATGAAAGTAGATGAAAGAGTGAAAGAATAAAAGAGAAACGTTGAATAGAACGTCAAAATTGCAAGTAATGCTGGATTCTATAATATGAAGAGAAAAGAAAACGAGATGGGAATCAACAGTGCAAATGAAAATAGAATTATATAAACAATGCTAACACAGAAATAATAACATGAACATAATTGTTTGTTCACGCTCCTTTCAAAAGAAACTCAACAAATATTGGTGAAAACGCTCAAGCGAAAAGCTTGGACTAAGACCCATTTCATTTACATTTTTAATTTCCTTTGTCCAAAGAATGAATTCTTATCCTGGACTTCACTCTAGTCTTGATCTATTTACAATGAAGAAATGAAATTTGTATTTTATAGGCATTTCTTGCGACAGTTTAAACACAAGCAAAATTTACAAGTTCATTTATTTATTCGGGTACTACACATTTTTACACTATCGGTTTTTACCCAGTCTCCTAGAACGGATCGAAACGGTTTTAAAACTTTTTACTCTTTTTAATTATCTGTTCTCCTGAACAAGACATCAAAGACAGGGAACACATTTATTACCTTTATTTAACGATTAAGCTATGAAGAAATGCATAACAAATAAATTCTAAGAATCTCAATCCCCCTGAGTCCTGATAACGTGAAATAACTAAATCATCAGCTATTCCATTACAGCATGTCATTTCTGCTTCCAAAGGGTAAGCGTGAATTTCATTTGAAATTATTTACTTAATGCGGAATTTCTCTCTCCTAAAATGGTCTGTGACGACTGACAAGATTATTATTTCAGATCGTTTCCTCTTCTTTTTCTTGGAGGTCAAAACTATTTTAAACTCATTGTCGTCGTTATCGGAGTTGAGGATTTCCTCTTTGTTGGATATTGCATACCGATGATATGTCAGTTAGATCTGGATTTTTCTCTGAATGTGTCTATTCAGATTTGGAATTATATTTTTGTCAAATACCAAGTTATTTAATTAAATAAAGTTCACACTTCATTTACGTTTACATCCAAGTCAGTGTTTTTTATTAATGTTAATGCATTTGATTACCAGCTGTATCTTAATCTTGTATTTTCTCAGTAGATGTAGGAGATCGGATAAAAATGAATATGCACTGAACGTTAGTCGGAGAAAGGTCTGAGTTAAAGACTGTAAAAGGAAGATGGTGTATGACAATAGAAGACTGATTTAGAAACTGCGTGAAGATAGAAAAGACTAAATAAGATAAAGTAAACCTTAGTTGCCAAAACGAAGACCACATCTTCAGAATAATAAGCGATCGTTTCTTGAGTAGAAATCTTCATGAGATCAAGTAGCACCTAATAACTAAGAGAGTCTGGTTTTGATTTTATTCTACAGGGACAAAGAATAGAAGACCTGTGAACAACTATCAGAAAACATTTAAAGAAATTCCTTCATTTTTCTGGAAACCTTTTTCAGAAGAGGCCGATGCGCGGATGGATGGATGGTAAATGAAAAATAAACGGGGATAACCTTTACGTAGAGGAGAGTGAAAGCAATGGATGAATGTGTCGGAGACTAAAGAGAAAAATGCGATGGTGTAACAATCAACAGCTTGATGTAAAGATGCCTTAAAGTGAACGTCTTACAGTATAGCACATGCAGCTATCCATCAACAGAATTTCTCTTTAACTTGTTCAGTGGGATGCTGAAAGAACCTCAAATGAAATAAGAACTTTTTCTGTCACCAACTGGTAAAATATGTCAATTGTAGTACTGTTTCACAAATCTTTTTTATTCAGTAAATGCATTACACATGAAACGGTCAAATAAAATCTCACTTTAATAGAAAACGTTCTTTGTATGCATGATACCTTCTCCTTCAATGACTATGATAAACATTCAAGATAAAAAACAAGAGAAGAAAGATCTATTCCATATACCAAACCTAGTACAGTATATACGCAGATAGTAAAAAATATATTTTGATAAACCTCAACATTTGTTTATAATTAAGTAATTGTGAAAATACTCCCGACTTATTTTGTTTAACGTTCTCCCACCAAGGCCCACCAAGCACCCCAAATTGCCATGTTGCCTGATACTCCTTCGTTTGGGCAGCTGATTATTTTTCCAGGTCTCGCCTTCACTTTTGCCTCGATCCTACTCCTGTTCCGCTCACATTTCATACATTCATCAAGTAAAGTCTATTCATTCATGTCAATATACGGATTGTTATAATAGCAAATGTATCAAAGAATTACTTTTGGCCATTTATGAATTCGGTGAAGGGACACCAATCAGCTGCTCAAACAAACCCGTTCTTCATCGTTCCTCTGTGGTTAGCATCTTTGTTGTGTATTGTTATCAGCTATTTGTTATAATTTACCATAAGGCAGAGCAAACATCTAAACTTATCCCAGTCTGCTAAAATCAAGCTACATAATGTCATCGTTCCCTCCATGACAACTAAAATTCATTGAAGAGAAGAAATGTGTTTGTGTGTCTGTGTCTGTGCACACGCTAACACGCTATATACTATATATATATATATATACACACATATATATATATATATATATATATATATAATATATATATATATGTATATATATATTATATATAGTATATATATATATATATATATATATATATAATGGAACATTAGAGGCAAGCGAATTATAGAGAAAAAGAATATATAAAGATTATCTGCAAAAAAGATACAGAAAAGTGTTTCATTCCTTCTATATCTAGTCAGTTCCTCTCATGTTTAACTATTAATTTTGGAGAAGAAGAAGAAGAAGAAGAAGAAGAAGAAGAGAGAGAGAGAGAGAGAGAGAGAGAGAGAGAGAGAGAGAGAGAAGCTAAGCCGTCCCCAATTCACAACCATTACCGTCAGAGGAACTCGTTAATTCTGTTGATCTTCTTGGCCTCTTGTTGACTCTCTTCGAGAGCTCTGCAAATAGTCGCAACCACCACGAACCTGCTTGTCAGGGGCGCCCGACGGGAAGGTAGACACGCAGGCCTTTGGTTCAGAGGAGGGGGAGGAGGAAGAGGAGGAGGAGGAAGGGGTATGGGGAATAAGGGGGAACCGGCTGAGGAGGGGATAGAGGAGGGTGGGGAGGCCTTGGAAAGAAGTAGATTGATGAGAATCAAAGTTACGTCGATCAGTTTAACCTTCTTGAATAATTTTTTTTATTCTTCTTTCAAAAAAAAAAAAAAACATTCCTTTTCCAGCTGTGTTGGTTCACCATAATTACTTTTTACTTTTATCTACTCTCACTGGCCTCCTGACTTCCATGATGGAGACACAGATAGTTAAAATTAGGCGTAATGAAGAATAGACAAAAAATACGCAGAGGACAATAAATTTTATGGCAATTCTTATCAGCTGTGGTGACCAGATCCTGAATGAGAATACTTTCATAACTGAAGAAACTGTTAAACTGAAGAGGATTTGATTAAGATAGAGGTCATGCAAATATAGCATAAGACGATGTATCAAAGGGGATCCATCTCCTCTGAAAGGGTCACAAATAACCTGACCGGGGCAAAGTCCAGTTCTAGACATCGCATTCAAGCCTGACCTCCTACTCCCCCTCCCCACCTCGCCGCCCCCGCACAGACATTTTTTTCCTTTGTTTGGCCGTGGTTGGTGTTTGCTTTACTCCTCTCGGTTGTTAACAAGTCTGTTCGTTGACTAAACAAAGCCGCTTGACATTGTTTCAACCGCAAAAAGTACCACCGGCTTTTACCCGCTTCATGTGTTTGGTCTCCCAACGTCTTGCGGTGAACGAGGAACGTGCAGCTTGTGGGACAGGGATGAGTGAGGGAATATCCAGACCGCACTAAAAACAGTCGACGAACGGCGCAAAGAAGAAGTCCAACAGCACTGGACAATTAATTCATTTATCACTGGAACTCTGCTGCATCATCTTGGAGAAGGTGCATCACTCTAACCATTACAGGGTGAAAATTGCTTAGACTGCTCTTCATGACTCCTTTCACTTGCGTGCATCATAGATATTCACTTTCACAATAAGCCTTGAGTATTGTAACCAGCGATATTCATATCAAAGGAAAGCCTTCAAAGTACTTTAAATACGGCAACTGAATCTATTACTAATATTATTACTATTACAAAAGTTATAAAAGCTTTTATTGTTACAATAAGAATTACTTCCTCCGTCACTTTTGTGTTCATATATAATAAGAAGAATGGTAGTTGTAGTTTTAATACGAATACCATATTGTGGTTCATCCATGAAACAACAAATTCGTCGTCAACGGAAAATATTCCTAAGGAGCAATAAAATTATTTTTGACAAATCGGTCAAGAAATCCCTGTGAGAAATGAAAAGCAGAAACTGATGGGACGAATCGATGATCATTATTAATTTTTTTACTATATAATAGATGAGGACCAAAACAACACCGGAGTCTTCAACATGCTACCTAAGAAATATTTTTGTCAACACCTGCCCTTCTCAAAATTCATTCCAAGCTTAAATTGCGCATAAAAAAAGTGCATTTGATTACTGCATGCTCATTACAAAGACAAAATATAATTTTTGGTGGTTTAGCAAGATCGTTATCGAAACACCCAACAAACCTGACCGACGTGCATGTAATACCGCTTTCTTTGATAACATAGATAGAAGTGGCAGTTCAAATCACCATACCTATGGCTTATTCCATCTGAAGGCTCCTAACAATATAAAAAATTTAAAAAAAATTTAAAAAGCCAACTTGCAATAACTAAGTTTATTGCATTTACATCAACGGAAACGAGAAAAGGACAATTTTATTGGCCATATCTTTTCGAGCGCTGCTGTTTTCTGTGACATACCAAACGAACGCCACTGACGGCTGATGGGAGAGTGGTATCGACCTTCTTCAGCATGGCACGTCTTTCCTTTCATCATAGTTTACAGCTCCTCTCTCCCGATCAAAATTTACTTTCCAAAACAACCATGGACTATAGTACTATAGTACGTGATAGAAAGTCAAGGGCAAATGATTTGAGATTTTAACTGTTCTCTCCCCCGCCCCCTTCTCTCTCTCTCTCTCTCTCTCTCTCTCTCTTTCAGTCGTATAAAAGAGATGATCATGTTTTACTATAGGGACGTGTTTGAAAACCCTTTTCAGGCCTGTTTAAACGGACAAATAGAACGGGGACGGAGTTGATTGTTTTGTCAACATCTCTCAAGACAAATTTACCCGAGGCAGTGCAAATGTCCCATCCTGTCCTTTCTTCATCGTCCCCATCTTCCTTCACTCTTTTTTTCTGCATTGTTTAGTTCTTTTTAAAATTAACTATAACGTTTTGATGAGGTTTTACTTATCGTTGTTAATTTGGGTTTCAGGTTTTCGCTAGATATGCTTGGAATAAAATAAAAAAAAATTAGAGCACTTAGAAATACACACGGATTAGGTGAGTTATTCCTGATTATAGTTGCATTTCTTTTGTTTTGCGGCGAGATCTTTTAGTGGTGTTGGTTCTAAATTGGCTTATGTTGAATTTTTCACCTCGTACACATAAACCGCAACATCTTTTTTTTTTCGAATTTCAAAATATAAAATACAGAAATCTCTTTTCGGTCCTTAATAAAATCATCGAGGATGTTCTCATAAATAGAATCACAATAATGATTCTCTCTCTCTCTCTCTCTCTCTCTCTCTCTCTCTCTCTCTCTCTCTCTCGCCCCTTCACGACGATCTTTTTTTTTATTTTTTCGGTTCTTAAAATCTAACTTGTTTTTATGTTATAATAAATCAATTGTTAATCAGTTACCAATTTACTGGATATTCTATTAACTTCTAAATTCGAAAAATAATTACTTCAGTATTCGAGGACAAAACTGTTCGGCATTTTTAACATCTATAAATCATAGTTTATTGACAAGTCTTTTAGTTACAATCTTTTAGTTGGATTCATAATAAATTTTGCCCACGTTCTTTAGGTAAAAAAAAATCTAAATTAAAAAGTCACGTATGCTGTTGAATTAGAGGGTGAGATTTAAAACATTCGATGATGACGGATTTTCCTTTAAAACAGTGAGCCGAGCCTGAATTACGAGCTCTTGCTCAATTCTTTACCGCCAGTGCGAAAAATCCACCAGTCCGGTCCACTTGCGGTGGCATGATGCACAGTGAGGCATCCCTAAAGGGGACCAAGTGTGATGGTTCCAGCAGGCAACCATCATTCAGAATGGGACAATATGCTGACTACTAATCGACCAATAAAGCTATGACAAATGAGATGCGCTTGGCCTGTCGTGCGTGACTCACTCCGGTCGGGCGCACGACTACAATACCGGAGCCGTTGGAAAGAGAGGAAATGGTACGAAATCCGGGGAGAGGTCCTGTCTGTTCCCAACGATTTAGTGGCTTCTTTTATGCTTTTGTATGACGCTGTATATATGTATGTCTGTATGTGTGTATGTACGTAAAATAAGTGCTCCTTCTCCTTGCATCCCTTCATCTGAATCGTGCAGTGTGTGTCATGTGAGATAACAAATCTTGAGTGTGTAGGTGTAATCAACCTCCCTAACAACTCCCGGCCCCTTCACCTCCCACTCCATCTTGTTTAATTAAATCTGTTGTTGACAAAACATATAAAACTATCTGTTTTTCGTTTTATTTATATAAGTTAAAAGATCAGGACTATGCCTCACTTTAGCCCCTGTGTAATAGATTATGCATTCCAGGTTCGCATTTTTGTATCTAATAAAACCATTTGAGGACAGATTAAAGAAGTGAGTGAACCTCCAAATCCACCTCTAGCAGCGACTACAAAGCAAAGAAAGCTCTGATAGTTTATGTACGGCTATTGAGCATTTTTCCATTAGTCGCTGTAATCAAGTCGACCTTCGTTCTTGTTTAACTCGTTTTTATCTAAAAAATATGGAAATTAGTGAAACTGAAATGATGAAGCTCACTTCAGAAAATTTGAAATCGTACCGAAGATTTCTTTGAATATGGAGTCATTAATACAAGAATTGTTTTTTTTTTTTTTTTTTTTTTTTTTGCTAAAACGAAGGTAACAATATCATCTGTCCTTGCTTTATATTCCAGCCTTTGATTCCTGTACTCATTGTAGGCATTGGAAGTAGTCAGTATGCCTTTAGGCGCGGAGTTTGAGTGAAAAAATAAATAATTTTTCTCATTTATGTATATTTTACTTAAACAGGTTTGTAAATGCTAAAGGGCGTCGTTAAGGAAACGGTATAGGACAGGTATTCAAGTTTTTTTTTTTTTTTTGCAACCTTTTCCACGAGAAACTTCAGCGTCCAATATCATTAGATCACGTGATAGATTGGCATTAACAGCAGTATTCGACCCAGATTCAACTATGTACTTTAGGGATTTTGGAAAAAAGAGCAGTAATCTAAATTCATACTTTTCAGGAAGTCAGAATGTTCTTGGAACTCCCCAAGTTTTTCTGTGTGTTATAACATTTTAATGTTGGTGAAGAGGTGAATCAAAGTCCTTTGGTTAATTTAGTCACGAACAGAGACTGAAGGACATTAAGACGATGAAAGGTGGTTATTCGGAAGATTTGAGAGAGAGAGAGAGAGAGAGATTGAGAAGGAGAAGACGAGAGAGAGAGATGAGAGACTGGTTACAAACTTAAACCTAAAATTGGGGAACCTAGGGGGTTTGGTACAGAAAGGATTTCATATGTAGGAAGAACGACACTGAGCAAGATATCATTTACATTGTGAGATTATCGGTTGGGTGCGAACTTGTTAATTCGTTTCTAATGAACTTTTTCTTTGTATCCTGTGTTCTGTACAACAAGGTAATTTGCTGTGGCTGTCTCTTGTACAGGGTAATTATATTTTGAAATACTGAGGTTGTTTTGTTTATCCCTGGAACTGCCCCTTATTATGGAGACAATTTTTAAGTGAGAATAGAACTTTACACACAAACGTATATATATATATATATATATATATATATATATATATATATATATATATATATACGTTTGTAGTTCCTCTGCAATTGCAACGGATCTGAGATGCGATTATCTAAAGTCTAAATTACCTAGAGGAACCATAATGTAAAGAAGTTTTGAAATTACTTATGATCTGCTTGAACAGGAATGGATACGTTATCCTCCTATCTTTTACCTTTGTGTTCAAGAAAATACTTTAAACGAAATTACGTCAAGGTTACGTTATCGGAGTTACATTGAAATTGGGAATATCGGGAATATTTTCAACGCCACGTGGCTGGAGTTTCTCTAAAAAGATTCCTCACATAAAGGATATTATTTTTCCTATCCTTGCCTATCGCACGCACTCACGCTCTACTCGCTCGCGAAAATAAAACCACACAAACTGGTATTTGCGGCTAGCTAAGATAAAATGCAGAGCGGTCCTTTACTCCTAACTAATAAACAATCTCTATCAGACACGAGATTTTGACGATTTCTTTTAGCTACCTCGTGCTTCCATGCATAGCCCGTAAAGTAAAAGCTAAAGCTAGTGATTGAAAACTTCTCTCTCTCGGCATGCACACGTCCAATTCTTTTTTCCCTATCGCTACTCTGATGGCCGTCAAATTTGTACCCCTAACAATAAAGACCTATGAAAACACAATGAATTCCTTACCTGTTGTGGAAGTTGATATGCTTGCTGTGTGCTCTTTCTTGGGATTTGTCCACACTTGGATTCTGGTTTTTTTTTCTCTCGTGATATCAGTTGTAGCAATCGCTACTAGCTGATAATCATTATTGGGAGGAATATTGCACAATTTTAATACGATTCTAGTATAAAGTCGCCATTATTACGTTTCTGATTCTTCTGCAATTGCAACTGATCTTAGATGCAATTATTTAAAGGCTAAATTACTTATAGGAACCATAACGTAAAAAAAAGACTGGGTTACACCTGATGGGTGTTAAAGAACACTCTGGTTAGTAAGTAAGAGGAATGTAGTGAGGCTATACTCGCTACAGCAGAACTTGGAAGGACGGAAATGTTCGGTCTTGATGAAAAAGAACAGCGGAGTTTGATGAATCCCTGAGACACACATCGCAAGAGTCCACTTCCCACAACAAGGAACATGATAGTTCATCTGCAAGTACATTGGCAATGCGACATAAATACGCTAGCTACAAACACGTTGTCGGGGTTTGCTTGGACAAAAGACTAAACACAATCCCTTCTGCTTGGCGACGTTACTGAGAAATCACAGGGGTGTAGAATACTGGGTTTACACAAGAAGTTAAGTTGCGCCCCGGTAACAATAGCAATAATTTTTCTAACAGGGATCCTTAATTATTCACAGAGCATTATGGGGGAACTAAAGACAATAAGCAGCCTGTAGCAATGAAATGGAAATCGCTGTAGTAGAAATAGAAATGATTGACTGCCTTGAACCATTCACACATTATCTTATAACTGGATTCGTCCTTCTTCAGTGGCATCAGTGACAGAGGCCACACAATGGAAAGTAAAATAGCATGTGGCATCGTCCCTAGATATGGGGGAGGGAAGGGGACACTGCCAGGTGAGACAAGTGATCCCTGGGATGGCTGGCGATCTTCTAAGGAGGTTCCTTTGCAGTCCCTTTTATTAGCTTGGCCTGGTAGAAGCCATATGTGCATCCTGGCTCTTTCCCTTCTCAGTTCCCAGATCAGTATAGTGCCATGTGGCCAAGATGGCGGCTGCTTATTCCTCTACCGTTCAGGTAAGTCCCGTGGAAGCAATAGGCAACGGTAGTCTATCGGGAAGGAACAGTTGCGAGTCATAGTGAGAAAGAATCATAGAGGTAGTGGAAGGGGACTAGAGTGGCTACTGCTTATCGATTTTCAATTAAAATAACTAAATAATTAGTTATTATTGGTGGTGTCATAACTTTCAAATATATATATTATATATATATATATATATTATATATATATATATATATATGTATATATATATATATATATATATATATATATATATATATATATATATATATATATATATCATTCGAGCTACAAATGTCCTTTAATATCTAATTCGCTCTACCTCGGAATTGATATATTTTCATATATGTACCGAGGGGGCAATTTTTAGTTGATAATAATTTCGTCCCCCCATGGGATCGAACCACCGTCCAGTTGGACGGGGAACGAAATCAGGAACGGACAGTGACGCTACTGAGTCCGGTACATATATGAAAATATATCAATTCCGAGGTAGAGCGAATTAGATATTAAAGGACATTTGTAGCTCGAATGATTTATATGAATCACGGTGATGTGATAAGTATTCATAATATATATATATATATATATATATATATATATATATATATATATGTGTGTGTGTGTGTGTGTGTGTGTGTGTGTATGTATATATATATGTATGTATATATATATATATATATATATATATATATATATATATATATATATATATATTATATATATATATATATATTGGAAAGATGGAAACAAGTACTGGAGGACAGAGGACTGAGAATAAGTAGATCTAAGACAGAATATATGTGTACCACCAATGAAGGGGATGATAGAGAAAGTATTCAGCTGGGTGGAGAAGAAATAAAGAGTAGATAAGTTTAAGTATTTGGGATCCTTTGTTAATGCTGGAGGAAGTATGGAAGAAGTAAAACATCGGGTACAGGCAGGCTGGAACAACTGGAGAGCAGCCACTGGAGTTCTTTGTGACAAAAGAGTACCGCTGAGGTTAAAAGGAAAATTTCACAGGACGGTGGTAAGAACAGCAATGCTGTATGGTACGGAAACAGCAAGCATAAGAAAGACTGAGAAGAAGATGGCTGTGGCAGAAATGAGAGTGCTTAGGTGGATGTCGACGACTAAGGTGGTGGAAGTATCAAAGAAAGTGCAGGAGGGGCAGCTGAGATGGTATGGACACCTGTTGAGGAGAGATGAGGACCACACTGGGAGACATACTAGGGGGATGGAGGTTCAAGGAAGAAGAAGAAGAGGGAGACCAAGAAAGAGATGGAATTACTATGTGAGAGGAGACTTACATGAGAAGGGAATTGATGAGGCAGAAGTGCAGGATAGAAATAGATGGAAACAGCTCATCCGAGACGGCGACTCTATATAAAAATGGGAACCAGGTGGGAAGAATATATATATATATATATATATATATATATATATATATATATATATATATATATATATGTATATATATATATATATATATATATATATATATATATATATATATACGTATATATATATATATAAACAAAGAAACAACGCTCATGTATATGGATGCTCATTTGCGTGCGTGCGCACATGGTATTCGTGCAGGCACGGCTCTTGTCCTATGACGTCCCGTAGCACTCTTAATTTCGAGAAATAACTGGGGTCCCCGTTTTTCCAGCTATTGTTATGAGTCATTATCGACGTTACTCCAGGTAACAACAACAAAACTGTAAGTCAGTTGTGATCACTGGAGTCGGTATTTATCATGGCCTTTAGTTGTAAGTGTTGCTGAAAAGTGGCGCTCCTAAGATATACAACAGATTCCCGTTTCTGTTCAGAGGCCTTCCCCTTTGTTAAGTTTTTAGACCATGTAAAAGTAGTACTGTAATAAAACCATCTATGGCAACAACAACAACAATAAAAGTTATTCCACGCCACAGATTCATTTTCAAGTAAACTAAACCAGAAATCCATCAAGGCAAGAAAGTGTTAGAACAGTTTACCTCAGATCTTTAGCCCAGTCGGAGACATAATATTTACTGGCTCAAAAGGGTGAAGTGACGGATGCTATTCGCTGCGGCCAAACACCCGGCTCCAAAAAAGCCATTTTTAGTCTCCTATTAAGAGGGCTTTGTGGCCACACTGACGAGGGCAAACCCAATCGCCCGCTCAGCTCAGAAGCAACCGGAAGGAAAAGCACACGGACGCAGGGGGAAAAGGAAGATTCCATTTAGTTCCATTTAGCACTCGTATGATTTTGGGGTATAAAAGTGAATGGATGTGACAGGATATAAACATCATTTGTTTGGCAGCTCTGACAGTGGAAGAATACCAAGAAGATGACCACGGGTCTCTCAGCCTTTCGATGGAGCTGAAAGCAAATTATAAAGAATATACAAACATACATACATAAATACATACATATATACATACATACATATATATATATATATATATATATATATATATATATATATATATATATATATATATATGTATATATATATATACAGATCCATATACATATATATATATACTATATATATATATATATATATATATTATATACATACATATTACATATATATATATATATATATATATATATATATATATATATAGTATACAATATATATATATATATATATTATATCTATATATATATCTATATACTATATATATATATATATATTTATATTATAATATATATAATTATTATATGTGTATATATATATAATTAAATAATATATACTATATATATATATATTAAATTATTATATATATATAATATATATCTATATATATTATATTATATATATATATATATAATATAATATATAGATATATATTTATATAAATTATAATATTATATTAATATATATAATATATTATTGTGTGTGTGTGTGTATAGAAATGGGAGGTAAATTTGTAAAGCCGAGAAATAGTGTTATCACATACTTTCTCATATGGCCTGTTTGGACATCTCGTCATACAGTTCTTCGCTGATAATAATCTATCTCGCTTTTCTACAGTAGTGTTCCTGCCGTGCCCCTTTCACCTCATACGCATCCCGTATGCAACTAACTGCCTTCCCCAAAGAAGGCATCACCCGCCCCCCTCCCCCCGACCAAGCTTACCTTCACTGCCATCGTATGCGACCCCCATTCCTTCCAGTTCTTTCATTGTGAACATACCCTTTGAGTTGAAATTAAATGGAGATATCATAGTCAGAGCCTCCATTGTCTAACCTTAACAATGGTCTCATTAGCATTTTAGATTAATGAGCGCTTGTCTCGTGCCCACAATAGAAGTCTTTTCGTGTGACGTCACATCGTTGCCAGATGCAGCTATAGGTAGCCAGTCAGTCCGGGAGGAGGTGGCGGTGACGAGACGGAAAGAGAAATCATGTCTGTTCGCCGCTGTTATGGAAGGCCTCCGCTTCCCCTCGGGCGATTTTCTCGCTTCGCGTCTTGTTTCTCCTATTTCCTCTGAGATTCTCCTTTTTCTTATAATGATGTAGCGGCAGGGGATATATGCTGTTTACTTATATAATCATCTACTCCCATTCCCAACAATAAGCAAGCACTAATGCACGTACTCTCGGGTACTACGTACAAACACACACGCACACGCATATAATATATATATATATATATATATATATATATATATATATCTATATATATATATATATATACGTGTGTGTGTGTGTATGTGTGAGTGTTTGTATGCAATTAAGAAGGCAGAACAGGACCTATTTGAATGAAAATTTGCCGTTTGTACCTGATTCCCAGTAATATTGATAATCGACGGATGGTCTCACCTTTGCCACTTTTTCATAAGTTGTATTTCAACAGAGATCTTTCACATTCACAATTGAGCCCTGGTCCCCTTATCCTGCCGAGAGCAACGAGTTATGCTGAACAACAGCACCAGTATGCAGTGAATGTGCCTCGCTGCCGGAGTCAGTTCCTGACACCGTTGGACTGTGGCACAGCCTCCAGAGGATTTGCAAATGCAACTTCAGAAGTTCAAGAGAAGATACAATTCATTTCTACCTTAATGCTTTTCTCTTTGCATTTTAAAATATTTTATTTATTTATTTATTAATGTTAATTTTTTCTCTTTCAATCGATGGGATCTCTTCCTTACGTATTTCTCTTTGTCTCTGCTTACTTCTTAATGAACCCCATTCCTGTGGTCATGCTCCAATTGAATAGGTTTCATCTTCTGAATAATAATAATAATAATAATAATAATAATAATAATAATAATAATAATAATAATAATAATAATAATAATAATATCTGAGTCAGAGCTTACGAAAACAAACTGGGAGGTAACAGCGGAAGTGTTCATTTCTGTGAAAGGAAGTAAGCGAAAATCCGCATGACAGCAAGATAAAGGAGAAACGACACGAGAGAAGAATACAACAGCATTGTAAGCACTAATTTAGGGAAATATTGTTGAGCAAACATATCATAGGTAACACAATTACCGGTGCACGCTTCGCGGCGAACTACACCATTGACAATAAGCAATGAATGAAATACTTTGATAAACTGATAACGATGATTAAAAGCGTTGTTAATGATTACTCATATGAGAATGCTCCTCAAGTGGGAGAATAAGAATACTTTATTCTTTTAAACTTTATATACGTATACATACACACACACACAACACACATATATATATATATATATATATATATATATATATATATATATATATATATATATATATATATATATATATATAAAGGTTTTTTGCCACAATGGAAAAAATGAAAAAGCGAGATAGCCAAGTACTTTCGGTCCTGTTCGGACCCTTTACTGAGGCAAACTGATTTTACAGAGAACAGCATAGTCAAAAGAAGGCTTAATATACAAACTGACACTACAAGATTAGCAATAAGGGCGATTTTCACTCTACAGAAAGGAGGAGCCGCCTGAGGGTAGCCACACCTTGAAGGATACACGCTGTAAACAAGTGATTCTTCCAGAAAACAGTACATTTTGAAAAAACACGGGAGCATATACAAATTAATATCATGAATTTTTACACAAATTTTCCCCAAAAAATTATTATTAATGAAAAGACGAAAGAAAATATAAATATATAAATATCGAGCAAGAGAAAGAGGGAGAGAGAATATCGAACCAGAGAGAGAGAGAGAGAGAGGTAGAGAGAGAGAGAGAGAGAGAGAGAAAGAGAGAGAAAGACAGAGAGAGAGAGAGAGAGAGAGAGAGAGAGAGAGAGAGAGAGAGAGAAATAATAACTATATACATGTGGGACTAATTTATTAGTTGTTCATTTATCTTAAGGTCCTTCATAAACATCTTACAAATATATGGGTCCAAATGGTACATTCCCAGACTAAGATTTAGGTTGTTTTTATTAGTGATTTGTATAATTGCCGATTCCAGTAAATTTCTTGAAACATAATCATTAGATCTAGCAATTACCGAGGTATCACCCCAATTAATACAATGTTCTATCAGAATAATTCTTTCCTTTTTCTCTGTTAATAATGATAAAGACGTTAGCTTGGCTGGATATCCAGATCAAAACGTTACACGGCAAAAATATTTTCTATTAAATTTACATATATAATCCTACTTTGGTTCAATTAGGTCCAGTAGTTTCGCCGTCTAAAGCGAACATATAATACGTGCATACAGGCATATACATAGCCCGACCGTCAGCTTTATATATAATATATATATATATATATATATATATATATATATATATTATATATATATATATATATATATACATATATTATAAACATTATTTCTTAATAAAGTTATTTTTTAGGTGCATAGCAAACATGGCTCTCGATCAATGAACTACACATTTCGACTTCTTTTCGTCCAGGCCAGGAATCATATTCCCGAACTGTAACCAAGTACTGGACCTTCCCTGAGAAAGCGGGACGCCATATCTTAAAAATAACCACAGAAGCTTCTTGAAAATAATTTCATTTTGTTTTCCACACCCAAATTACTGTTGAGCTGTTTTGAACTAACTGAACCTAACGCAACCTAACTTAACCTAACATAGGGGCATGACTAAATAACCGGGGCTGGTGCAATATTAGTATAGCCTACATCTCGAGAATTTGCTGCCGTGAGCAGCGTCCCACATCGAAGGTCCCCAATTCTTACAAATACCTTGGTCCCCAGCCTTTATTTTGTTACCATCCTCATTGGCGGCGGGACTGCTCTGATATGCCGTAATTATCAGCCTAAGGTGAAATGTGAATCTGGGTTCCTTAATGAATAAACTGTATATTATCAAATATCTTCTCATTTTAAAGATGCTACGGGGGAATCTTCACAAATCCTTCCAACAACTATCTAACAATAAACGCTGAAACATAAGCCCACTTTGTACTAAGTGCTCGACAAAATGAAGGATGAGAAAAAAATAGATTCAGCCTTTTTTTTTTAGCCTCGTAAAACCAACTCAGTTTATGAAAGATAAATCGTGAAAACAAAACATTCCCCTTTTGTCTTGTCGTGACAACGCTCAATTTCCAGACCTGTTCCACAGGCTTTTTATGTAGGTTGTTTCCCACCTTGGATTTTATTTTTATTCTTTTTCATTCTTTATCATCTGTCACACGCACATATTCATGCACTGAAATGAAACTCCACACTTACTGCAAACTAAGTTTCAAGTTAAAAATGCCTCAAAATAATTTAGTGCATGACAAAACAGCCCTTAATGCTTGACTGAATGTCGATCTTTGTATGAGAAATTCAGTACTCATTTTGTTTAACTTGTTCCACTTTTAAAGAAAAGAAGAAACTTTTGGTCATCTATGAACATCATTTATGAAAGTACCAATAACAAACAGTCCCTGATTAGACTTACTGGTAACTGTTGTGGCTGAGACCACTAACTATTCATAAGAGAGTAACATTATATGGCCTAATTGCTTTCCGCTTCCTAATTAGTATAAGGTACTTGCACACAACAAACGATGGTAATGGTATGCTTCTTATTAAAAGTCCGTCATTAAATGCTATTAACCCATTAACTGACTCGCAAATGCCCATAACTACCCTACCATTTACCATCTCCACTCAGCTTCCTGTCGCTAATTATAATGCTGGAAGGGCATCAGTTACAACTATAGAGGTTACACCCACATTTCTCTCTCTCTCTCTCTCTCTCTCTCTCTCTCTCTCTCTCTCGTGACCTTCTGTTTTCTGGGGATGGAGCCTTGCCCTCCTACCCACCGAAACCATATAGGTGGGGCTCCCTTCTCCTGAAGGTTGTATGCTGACTGTGCTGTCAATTTGCCCTTCCCTAGTTCCATAGGGAAATTGTACAAATCATATGATCAATATAAATCTTCCTCTAATTTCCTATTTACAAAAACGGAATAAATGTCATCATGCAGAGTTCCTAAAAATGAATTAATATAAAAATTTAAACCGTAAAGTAATAATAGGGTTTTACAAAAGAATACAAGTTCACTCTAAACACAGGCGTCTATATACATACATATATACATACATATATCCATACATACATACATACATACATACATACATACATAACATAAATATCTATATATATATATATATATATATATATATATATATATATATATATATATATCTCAATAGTTCTCATCAAATCAATTCTTACCCTACATATGCATCATAGTTTCAGAGTTGTTTTTTTTATTCGTTCAAGTTCAGCATCAACACACCACTTTATTATATATATATATATATAGATATATATATATATATATATCTATATATATATATATATATATATATATATATATATATATATATATATATATATATAGTGGTGTGTTGATGCTGAGCTTCAACGAATAAAAAAAACAACTCTGAAACTATGATGCATATGTAGGGTAAGAATTGATTTGATGAGAACTATTGAGATATATATATATATATATATATATATATATTATATATATATATATATATATATATATATATCTAATAAAAGGAGCCCATAAAAACACCAAAATGTAGAGAGAAAAGTACTATATTTCAGAGACTGCTGTCTCTCTCTTCAGGTATATGAATGAGAAAAGTTTACAGAAAAGGTGGGTATTTATGCCAAGAGATTCGTCCACAAGTAAGCCAATTTAGGTCACCCCCGCTGATAATCTTCCTTTAATCTTCTTAAAGCGTTGGTTGAATGAACACTGCGTCGACGATATCTGATATCCAATTCCCTTTTGAGATGTTCATTACCTGCTTCTCTTTTATTAAGGCCGATTCCATCATTTGACTCTTGTACCGGCAGTTGCTGCTATAAATTACACGTGACATATTCCAGTTTATTCTATGGTTATGTTCATTTATATGGTTGAACTTGAACATGTAGAATAGCAACTCTGAACTTTGAAATGAACAGTTGGTGATGTGTATGTAAGGGAAGAATTGATTTGGTTGAGAACTACTGAGATATACAGAAGAAAAGTTCCTGTAGGTGAAAGGGTGGACAGAGAATTTGAAATGCTTTGGTCATGGGAATGACTGTGCGGGGCAGGTTGGTGAAGAGAGCGTAGGACTCATAAGTGTTATGTGAAATGTGGAAGAAAAGTGCTGAATAGACAGTGTGAAAAGCATATTAGAAGAACTATGATATCCAGGTAGTGCAAGAGTCGGTGCAAGAAAGTGGTGAAATGCACCATATATATATATATATATATATATATATATATATATATATATATATATATATATATATATATATAGTGTACAATAGGTTAATGTTGTGCAACTTTTCCCGCACAGGTTTTCATCAACAATTCAACAACTGAAATAAAAATGTGCGGGGCGCTGTGTTGCGCTTTGTTTGGTTCTAAATTCTTATATGGAAAAAAAGGATAATAATAATAAAGAATTAATAAATAAACAGGAAACAGTTCGAATCCTGCCGTGGACGAAGAAATTATCAATTATAATTCCCCTTAGTGTAAGTTATTTCTAAGGTGTAATGAATTGGACATTCAGCTATTTTTGTGTACAAATGATAAAGATTCATAACTAGCATGTGCTACAAACTTACCAACCAGCTGTGTGTGTAACGCCAGCAATGCTTGGTAAGTATCTGATTAATTAATAAAAAAAAGCCCTAATTTATTGCAAAAACCGCCGAACCAAGTATAGAACTGGGTCTCTCTCTCTCTCTCTCTCTCTCTTTAAAACTCGGACACGTTATCTCTATTGTTTCAAGACCCCTAAAACTGACTGACATCTTCATTTGAGTTTGTCACGTGATCCCTATTATGATGTCTGCCCTTGGGCTTTCCTATTTTTTCCTTGCCTATACTGCACGCTCTTTCTTTCTGTCTTTCTGATGTTTGTCGTATTGAGTTCCATCGATCTTAAGCACAGTCTCTCTCTCTCTCTCTCTCTCTCTCTCTCTCTCTCTCTCTCTCTCTGTCTGCTATCTCTCTCTCTCTCCCTCACTTTCTATCGTCTAATATTTTTTGCCTTAAGGATTATAGTAATAGAAAAACTATGTTCATCTTATTTTCGTCCGGATTTCACAACATAGTCATTCAAATATCGCTTTGTAAAGAGAGAGAGAGAGAGAGAGAGAGAAGAGAGAGAGAGAGAGAGAGGAGAGAGAGAGAGAGAGAGAACGGGGAAGAAAGGCGTCATGCAATCCTGGACATATATCCATTGCATGACACTCATATCTAGACATTGCATGAGGATTATTTCCAATGTTGTAATTACTGTATGGCACGCGAACCAAATCTGCTTTGAAAAAAGGCTTCCAGTGACAGAAATTGAGAAGGAAATGGGGAATGATTGTTTGCCTTGGGAGATTAATTGGCGTAATTGGTACTCCAGTATGAAAGAGAATCGCAAAGATATAAGGAATACTTTTGAATTAAAATTCATATTCAAAGGGAATGTGGTCCTCTGTTACAACAGTTGCTTGGCTTTGTTTTAGTTTTTTCTCGGTGGAATACGCTGTGTGTGATGTTTATCATGATAAAACTTCGTTCTATGTTTTGCATTCAATTCGAAAATATTGAATTTTCACAGTACAGTGAGATAATCCTAAAAGATGGAAATACACTTAGTCAAAAGTCACATATCCTTATATTAGTATCATGAGTAAGTATATAGAAGGCGGACTTTGCTGGGAATACATGTTTCGGCTTTGTGGAAATCTACTCATAGAGTGAAAGGCTATATATTATTAGATAAATGTATCATCAGAAAAACTTTAAAATAGAATAAGGTATAAGAAAGAATTCTGCTAACTGTTAGCCAATGCAAAATAACTTCCCAGATAACTCACCATATATATTTATTTAGAAGGCTAGTCAAGTGATCTTACATTTTAATGAAACATGCTAAGAGGGCGTGTAGCTACCAATCACATTTCTACAGAATGGAATTCCAGTGACTGGAAGAAAGGAAGAATAATAACAAGTGAAAATTAGAAACCACTTGTAACTATTTACTAAAGTTACTATAAAAATCCCTTATTTCATTAACAGAAAAAAAACTAATGCTAAATGCCACAAATTTCGTTTTCAAAATCTATATAAATGAAACACCATTGGTCCAAACAAGTCACGCCTTTTTTAATTCGCCTAATCGGAAAAAAATAGGTAAACACCTGTCAGAAAGTTCTCTTATTCCAACGGAATAAAAAAAAATTCCGTCAACGATAGACCATGAATTTGAAGTATGTGGTATCAGCATCATCAATTCAGATAACAATATATGCTTATATAAAGTATGCAGCTACAACGCAGCTAATCCAGAAGACATCAGTAAGATGAGAAAAATATGGTGACAGTTACACTGATAACATCGGATGATACCGATAGAAATAACTAATGTTGCTGGATAATAATCACTAGAAAATAGTTTGTTTGTTTTCAATCTATGACTTGGATTGCCTTTAGATATTGGGATTTCATCCTTATTTATAATCAAGATTCATCGTCCCTTTTCTCATCGAATATATTGGCTGTTGCTAACATATCTGAGAATTATTAATTGATTATGCTGAACATCATTCACACTGAATTTGTATACATTTTATTTGAATGGTGATCCTTTCGCTGTAAGCACGTATGTTAAGAAACCAGTTTATGGATGGGCCACCTGTTTAACCTACATTTACATCAAGTCTTTGCTAGTCCTTCTCGAAGGTCAACCTTCAGGAGTTCCAGCACAATGTTGAACAGCATTGGCAGAATCAATTTCACTTTCCAAATTGTAATTATATAGTCCATTGGATTAACTTATTTTTCTGTTGCTGGCACGGTCTCTTGCTTCTGCAGCATTCCATAAAGGAATAACTTGTCACCTAAGATATTTCTGCATTAGTAGGATATGTTAAAAATAAAATAGGAATTTGGGCAAAGAACATGCTGTTTGGAAAACCTACACTAAAAGAAGGTAAGGAGGAAAGAGCTAAGTTAGTTATTGAA
This sequence comes from Macrobrachium nipponense, assembly GCF_015104395.2. Taxonomy (NCBI): domain Eukaryota; kingdom Metazoa; phylum Arthropoda; class Malacostraca; order Decapoda; family Palaemonidae; genus Macrobrachium; species Macrobrachium nipponense. The sequence continues at coordinate 7,889,737 of NC_061106.1, read as the reverse complement.
TATATAAATGTAGTCACTTTTCTGTAACTTTGATATGATAGTCTTACTGGTAAGAGATAGGAATATTGGTATGAATCTTGCCTTGAACCAAGCAATGAGAATATTTGTATCAATAATCAAGAATTTAACATTTTCCCTTGTGAGAAAGGTCAGGGCAGTGTGCTTGCAGCTATGTTTTGGAATAATTTGAAAGCTAATATAATTGATACTAATGTTGCTGAACCAGCTGATGTTGAATTGAGGACGAGTTGAATATTCAGTGTCGGAAACTCCCGTCTTTCACTGTTGGCTGTATTTACAACCATCTACATTCCTTAGCAAAGTTTTCTTTTTTAATATTTGTTAGATGTTTTCAGGTCTATAAACCTTGTATATCTTAGGACGTAAGACTGACGATTTGTTATAGAGCAGTAGCAAGCTTATGAAAACAATAAACAGACAAAGCTTAAGCTAATGATTGATAAGCCTACCAGGGATATTTGACAACTCGGTAGTTTTATTGGACTTTCTTAACGAATAAATCGGGTAATATCATTTCCACAGATATAATACTCAGCCGCTGAATACGAACTGTTACTGCTATTATTCAGAAACCTAGAGAATCCCTGTAGTTTTTAAAAATCGTTCAGAGGTCTAGACAACGACACTCCAAATAATTTATGTGAACTGCTACTAAACAAAACCAATAGTTTAAATCAAGTACTGTACAAAAAATGACCCAAGCAAACAAGACGTTCTCCTCACAGAAGTCTAGGGTAATTGCTTGGGCTCAATTGCACTTACTGTGGCTAGAGAAACAGGTGAGCCCAGTACTCCATGGATAACTGTTACTATTAAAGCTCTAATAAAGAAAAGAGATGCTCTACAGCGCTCTGTAAAGGACCGGTTGAATGCTGCCCTCAGGCAACAATATAAAGTAAAGAAAAAATACGTGAAAATTATGATGGAGACGAGGAAAAGATCATTGAAGAAAAAAATTCAATAATTGTAGAAAAGACGAAGCAAAGAAATGGAAAATGCTAAAAAGTATGACTTGGGCGCCACAAATTGTCAAGGGTTTGAGAACGAGACAGGAAAGAAAGGAAATTTACTGCGCTCTTAGCTGATGTAGGTAAAAAAATCCCCCCGAAAATCATCGAAACTTTTATAATATACGAAAATTAATTTAAGTTATGATGAAAGATCTAGCTTTGCTTGAAGCCCTGCAGCTATTGACACCTTCGTTCTCACTGTCAAGGATCTAAGCGAAACAAAGGCGTTCAGGTAAGAGAGAATTCGGTTAAGATTCTTCAAAGACGCATTATCAGTGATTGACTTTTATATTCTCGCCATAGTAAACACCTCTATTGTCACGCATGCATTTCTTGATACAGGGAAAATCCTTTATGTTTCTTCAATCTTTAAAAATGGTGATAAAGATAATGTTTGAAATTATATTACCATCTCTCTGCTGTCCATTTTCTCAAAAATAATTTTAAAAACATAGTAGCTAATCAGTTGATGTCTTATCTTGAGGAGAATAGACTTAAATTACCAGCATGGCCTCAGAGCAAAGCTGTCAACAGCGACCGACCATTTACTGACACGCTCTATCAAAATACTGATTACAATAAAACCTTTCTTTTAATTTTGCTCTCGAAAGCTTTCAGTATTATTAATCACTAGATAATAATGGCGGTACGTATGAAACTGAATATAGTAGACCGCTAGTTTCAGAGTTAGGTAAGTGATCGCTACAAGTCTGTTCGTTTAGGATATACGATTTTGTCTTCACAAGTTATTTCTTGCCGAGTTCCCAAGGCTCCATCACTGGTTCAATTCTTTTAACACTTTGTCTGAATGATCAATCCGAAAATGTGAAAAAAGTTGACGATGCAGTACAAAGATGATAGTCAAATAAGTCTTACAGGAGAGTGGTGAAATGGAGGGCTTGGTTAAACGAGCCGAAGATGCGCTG